>NC_135497.1:334483420-334598420 GCF_052857255.1 Amblyomma americanum
AGGAGTCCACTGACCTATATAGGGAGCCAGTTATGCGCATTTCCTTTCGGGAAAATGACCAGCCTCCACAAGTCGGCTGTGGTGTTCGCGGGTTCCGGCAAGGAAGAAGCGATAAGAAGGCTGCGTAGTACTTTATTGGGCAACAGCTCGGATGCTTTTTGGCTGCGCTCATGCAGGTGCTCGCTTTTTGTAGAGCCACTGCTGACGTCACTTGGCGCGTCACTTATCACGCCTCTAACACTGCGGCCGCACGCATCATCGGCTCGCTTGTTTTGTTTGGTTTTTGAGTTTTGTTTGGTTTTTGTGGAAAGGAAATGGCACAGTAACCAAACGAAGCGGTAAAGGGGGAGGGAAAAAGTAAGGAACAAAGAGGCAATTCAAGATTGGATTTTGAGGAAAGGCAGGCGCTGCGCAGCGGTGAAATACCTGTGGCTCGGTGCAATTAGTGGCGCATGCACAGTGGTGCATGACTAGGAACACACGCCCGAAATGCACCGCTGACTGGCCTAGTATAGCTTTCGGTACAAAGTTCACGGACCTTAGGATGCCGACTCAGTGCACTGATCGAAGATAGCTGACGCATTAGCGGCCGATAGGTCTTTAGCCGCAGGCCCCTTGTTATGTTGCACAGCTAACTGACCGGTTCCTCTACGTCACGAGCACACTCGGCGCTTTCTTCTTCTTGTGGTCTCTGTACGGCAGCATCCCCTGCACACTGCATGGGATAGAGGGCCCGCTCGAACGAAGCAAACATGCCTGTTCACTTAACAGTCTAACCTTATTCACAGTCAAAACCCTCTTCTGGAGGGCCTCCCCAGCCCTGAGCGCACCACTGGCTCATTTTGACGGGGGACACCTGTGAGAGTGAGTGAGTGAAAGTTTAATGAAGAGGCTTCTGGCAGAAGCGCATGTCTGTGGGCCCTCAGTCCGGAGCGGCGGTCGGCGGAGAGGCGGAAAAGCGGGAACAGATGCAGCAAGTCACGTGGTATGACGCCAAAGCCACACCTGCGGGAAGCCTCCAGTCATTTGACCTTCAGCTTTGCATGCGAGAAATGGAGCCAGAGACCTGTCCCCCCGCAAGACACGCGAAACTTGGGAGGATGCTTAAGCTTCGCCTTAGGAGTAGACGCGTTAGCGCCTTCCCTACCTTTTCATCTTGTTAGTCCTTTTCTACGCACAATACAAAGTCTCCAGGGTCAAGTGCTCCGGATCTGTCTAGGCCTGCCTCAGAGTGCTTCAACAGTGGCTACGATAGCAATCGCTAGAGACCACCTTGTCAAGACCCATTGAAATTGAAGTACTCAGGACCCATATAAGGCATCTAGCCAGGACTCCTCGTCACCATTTAGCCTCTCTACCAGCGAACAGGCCACACACATCTTTCAGCCAAACGATAACTGCATATGAAGAATCATTGCCAGCTTGTTTCACTCCGGCTGCGAGACCTTCGATCCCTCCATGGTGCCTCGCTCAGCCAAAAATCAACCTCGCAATACCTGGTATCTCGAAAAAAGCTGATCTGTCATCACCAGCACTTAGACAGCTCACGCTACTACATTTGTACGAGAACTACCGTGACTCCACGCATATTTACACTGATGGATCTGTTCTTCCAAGCAGCTCCGCGGCGGCAATCGTCATTCCAGCGAAAGCTACAACAATCAAATTTAAGACGACCCACGCGACAACATCGACGGCAGCAGAGCTCGCAGCGCTCTTAACTGCCCTTCATCACATTGGTGATGAACCGCCACACAAATGGACAATATTCTGCGACTCGAAGCCGGCACTGCAGTCTCTACTGTATACGACGCGGACCGCACGAACAACTAATCTTCCATATTGCAGAGACGTTACACCATATAAGTGATGCCGGCCATGAAATAACGTTCCAGTGGCTTCCAAGTCACTGCGGGATTATCGGCAATGAACGGGCGGATCACGCTGCCCGCTCGGCCCATACTGAGGAGCGCCACGTCCCAATTCCTCTTTCTAGAACTGACGCGGCACGGAAGCTCCGCCTACTTGCTCGGCAGTGCACCGAGTCGCAATGGAATGAGCCACATTTAAGAAATACGCGACTGTACTCACTTGATCCAACATTAAGTCTTCGAGCGCCATCACAGCTTCGCCGTAGAGACGCCACGCTTTTATATCGACTTTGGTTGGGTGTTGCCTTTACTAAAGCCTATGCCTTCCGCATAGGTGTGACCGACACCCCAATCTGTGACCACTGCGGCCATGAAGAATCAATTGGCCATATATTGTGCTCCTGCCCGCAGTGCAGTCCACAGAGGGCATGCCATAGCCACGAACTTGACCAACTGGACGACCAACCGCTATCCGAAAAAAGAATTCTGCAACATCGCAAGGAACTACCGTCGCAGAAGAAGGCCGTGCAAGCGCTTTTGCGCTTCTTACAATCTACCGGGCTGTGTGAAAGACTTTAACTGGAACGCCTTGTGTGTGTGTGTCTCCATGTGTGCATGTTCCTTTTTTTTCCTTTTTTTGCGTTTACCTCTCTGTCATCTTTCTAACACCTATCCCCCATCCCCAGTTTAGGGTAGCAAACCGGAGACTCACATCTGGTTAACCTCCCTGCGTTTCCTTCATTCTCTCTCTCTCTCTCTCTCTACTCCTTTTCTTTCCAATTTCTCACCGATCACCAATCCACAAACACCACACCCATCACATTCATTGATTACAATTACAATTAAAGATCACGCTACCGATTACCGTTCACAATTATCGATTACCCATCACTAACTTGGTTACAGTACACGCCATACTACGTACCTACTTACTCTCACACGTATACACACGATGTTTTTCATTGCAATGAACTACCTTTGCACCGCCTATTAATTCCGCCCAATTTGTAACGCCTAATCACCATATCATCATCATCAGCCTGACTACACCCACTGCAGGACAAAGGTCTCTCCCATGCCTTTTGCCAGCTGCGTCCACCCTATGCCTGCAAACTTCTTAATCTCATCCGCCCACCTAACCCTCTGCCAGCCCCTACTACGCTTGACTTCTCTTGGAATCCACTCCATTACCCTTAAGAACCAGCGGATATCTTGCGTTCGCAGTACATGCACTGCCCAAGCCCATTTCTTCCTCTCGATTTCGACTAGGATGTTATTAACCCGCGTTTGTTCCCTCACCCATTCTGTCCGTTTCCGGTCTCTTAACGTTACACCTATCACTTCTCTTGTCCGTGGCTCACTGCGTTGTCCTTCACTTAAGCTGCACCCTTTTCGTTAGCCTCCCAGTTTTTGCCCCGTAGGTGAGTACCGGTAAGATACAGCTGTTGTACAGTTTTCTCTTAGGGGATATATGTAAACTGCCATTCATGATCTTACAGAATCTGCCATATGTGCCCCCCCCCCCCATTCTTATTCCTCTAGTTAATTTCCTCTCAAGATTCGGATCAGCTGTCATTACCCTCCCTAAGTAGATGTGTTCTTTTACCACTTCTAGCGCCTGGCTGCCAGCTGTGAACTGCTGTTCCCTTGATAGACTGTTGAACATTACTTTGGTTTTCTGCATATTAATTTTCAGACCAACCGTTCTGCTCTGCCTCTCTAGCTCATTGATCATGATTTGCAGTTCACACCCTGAATGACTCAGCAAGGCAATGCGATCAGCGAATCATAGATTATTTAATTATTCTCCATTAACTCTTATCCCAAACTGCTCCCAATTCAGGCCTCAGAATATCTCCTGGAGAAAGGCGATAAATAGCATTGGCGAGATTGTGTCTCCTTGCCTCACGCCCTTCCTAATTGGAATTTTATTGCTGACTTTATGGAGGACTATGGTAGCTGTGTAGTTGCTATATATATTGACATAAGGCTCTTCTACGCCCTGATTACGCAATGCCTGTATGACTGTTGAGTTTTACACTGAGTCGAATGCTTTCTCGTAATCAATGAAGGCTATATGTACAGGTTGGTTATATTCTGCGAATTTTTCTATCACCTGATTGATAGTATGAATATGATCAATTGTTGATAATTTGGTTGATTAAAGTCTATGGTTCCCCTGACTCTATCAACGATTACTTTAGTAAATACCTTGTAGGCAACGGATAGTAAGGTGATCGGTCTGTAATTCAAGTCCTTGGCGTCTTTTTCTTATGAATTAAGATAATGTTTGTATTTTTTCAAGCTTCTGGTACGGTCAAGGTCATAAGGCAGTACGTATACAAGTAACAAACCAATTAATTAGCATATGAATTTACCTAATTGCTATAACATCAGCGCACATCCCAAATACACATTGCTGTCATACACACTACAACGTACTCCCTAGGTGCTCCTCTATCTCGCTTTTACCAACAACGCTTCGTGGCCTACGCGTTGCGTCTCCGCCTGGTACCCACATGTGCTGCGTTCGAACTCCAATAAGGTTCCTTATCTTCTATTCTTTTTGGGGAAATCTGGGACTGTTTTGCGACTCACACGGGATAACGGACGACGCAGGGGTTACGTTATCGCGTAAAATACTCTCCGAAGCTATCAACGACGACGCGAAGTACAAAATTGAGAAGGCAAAACCGCCCCTCTCCTGTGGTGTTCCTTCAACATCCCGAGCCATAAGCTCGGTTCCGCCCGACCCTCCCCCCCCACCCCAAAAAAAAAGGAAAATATGTTGTCTGCACAAGTGTTATGTCATGGAGGGGTGGTTTCTACAATGTGACAAAGGTTCCAAAGCCACCCAGCATGTTGGACTGATCCAGGTAGCAAACATTTAAGCGCTATCTGGGCCTGGCGGGGATCCAGGGGCCTGCGTGCCCCGAATTTCTTTCTTATAATAAAGTTTCCCTGTCTCTCACATATGCGCTGTTCGCACACGAACTCTCTAGCCCTCTACATGGCCGACACCTTCCAGGAATTACACACATTTGCCAAAGCTGGCTCGTTAAAACTCTCTGCACTTTAGGCCTTCCACTTGAACAACCTCTCAGAGGCTGATTACGGTTCTTAAGCTCTGCCTAAATTCATCTGTACAGTCGTGTAAAATCAGTCAACCACTCACAGGTAGCATCGACATATTTAACCTGCGTATAGCTTTTAATTGACCTTGTTTATGAAAGCAGCTCGAAAATAACAAAAAAAACGAAACATACAACCGCGAGTTTTCAAACAGCGTCGCTTCTTACTTGTGTATGCTCAGACAAAATAAAATAATTATGGATAAAAAAAACGCAGCAACTGGCTTACCTTCATGGGACACCTCAATCCCGCCTTGAGGGAACTGCATAAGGATGGAGTGGATTCTAGTGGGGGTAAAGAACATTTTGTAGCGAGAGCTACACTACCCAGTCTCGTCATTTCGCCGTGCGTCTGGAAGGCCAGTTGTGCTCATGTGCGAGGAACTGAGGGACGTCAGAGCACGCGGTTGGTGCGCCGCTCCGCGCGCCTCGTAACTGCGTGATCGCGGAGCAGACGCCGCTCGGCTCGCCAGTTGTGCGCATGTGCGAGTAGCCGAGTGACGTCAGAGCTGGTGCGCCTTACTGCGCGTGTGCAAGGAGAGGGGACGCGCTGCGGTTCAAGTATAAGACGGATGTGATGCAATAGCGGAGATCTATTGCCATTGAGAAGGCAGCCGTTGAGCGGCTCCGCAAACATAAGCTCAACTTGTCCGACCCTGAGGTTGTGGCCTGGGAGCTGGCTGTCGGAAAAAGGAAGAACGATCGGCGCAAGGCCAAGAGAGCAGCGGCAACGCCTGAGGAGTGAGAAGAGCGCTTAGCCTAGAGGCGACGTCAGGACGCGGAGCGGTTGTAGCGTCGCGCTTTGGCCCAGGTGGGTGAGCCGTCTTCCAAGGACGTGAAGGCTCGCCGCATGACCAACCATGTGATCAGACTGACTGAATGTAACCAGGGGGAACTACAGCTCTCGCTACGTACATCCTGGCATACCTGAGCTAAGCCACTGCCATTTGTTTGCCCCTTGTGCGGGCAGGAACCCTCACTACGGGGCTCCCACGGCCTTAGCTGTAAGCTGGGGAGGCTAAGAAAGCTGTAGGCGCATGTTCGGAGCAGTTTCTATGAAACCGCTTCCTCGATTCTGCGTCAAGTGTTTGTGTGGCGAGGGGCACGTGTGTCGGTTGAGCCGATGGTGTTGAAGGAATGCGCAGTACTGCACGAACACCGGCTTTGATGATCTGAAGCCGTCCTGCGTGGCTCTGTCAGCGTCGACTGAAGAGCGTCATCTACGAAAGCTTCAAGTGTTTAAATCGGTGTGCTCGGCAAATGTGTCGAAGACCAAATGCAAACATCCGCGGAAGTTTCCTCTCCGAAAAATAGACAGTTTTAGCTGTGCGTACGCAGGTGCTTGGGTACGCAAAGCGCTGCGGCGCTGCGTGCGTTACGCTGTACGCTCCGAAGTATATTTTTAGTTTGCCGTGCCGTAGCGTCCCTCTTGCGCACGCGTAAACAGTAGCGCCATATAGTGACAAGACGTCAAAGCACATCAACGCTCGGTTGAAGAAAATTTCATCCGTGATTACTGATAACTAGGGTGAGTGCATTGCGAGCCTTTTTTTTTGTTCCAAGAAAAGCTATGCAAACCGAAGATAATGTAAGAACTGACTAAAAGCTAGAAAACTGCTTCGCCAGGTGTTGTTGCTACGAGGAAAACACACTGCATTTAATTAGGCATAGGAGCTTGAATATCAGCAAATTATCTGAAAAACAGGGGCTAGTTATCGCTGATACCGCTACCTGTGGGCAAGAATAGGCGAAATAAAAGCGAACCGCTACCATTTCAGCGACCTATTGCGTCGGAGAATCCAGCGGCGACATGTATTTATTTCGAAGCGCGCGAGCAGGGCGCCGCCATCTTGTCAACGTTAACCACGGAAGCGCCGCAATGCTAGCGTACGTACACAAGACGGTAGTGTTGAAATCTGGGTCAGTTGGTACATGTTCAGGAGTAAAACCAGTCAAAAGACGGAACACAGCGAAGATTTTGTTTAGGGTTTAGGGGGGGTTTAATAATAATAATAATAATTGGTTTTGGGGGGAAAGGAAATGGCGCAGTATCTGTCTCATATATCGTTGGACACCTGAACCGCGCCGTAAGGGAAGGGACAAAGGAGGGAGTGAAAGAAGAAAGGAAGAGAGAGGTGCCGTAGTGAAGGGCTCCGGAATAATTTCGACCACCTGGGGATCTTTAACGTGCACTGACATCGCACAGCACACGGGCGCCTTAGCGTTTTTCCTCCATAAAAACGCAGCCGCCGCGGTCGGGTTCGAACCCGGGAACTCCGGATCAGTAGTCGAGCGCCCTAACCACTGAGCCACCGCGGCGGGGGAGAGGGGGGGGGGGTTAACGTCCGAAACCGACTCAGGCTATGAGGGACGCCGTAGTGGAGGGCTCCGGGAATTTCGACCACCTGGGGTTCTTTAACGTGCACTGACATCGCACAGTACACGGGCCTCTAGAATTTCGCCTCCATCGAAATTCGACCGCCGCGGCTGGGATCGAACCCACGTCTTTCGGGCCGGCAGCCGAGCGCCGTAACTACTCAGCCACCGCGGCGGCTAAAAGAAGCGAAGAGACGAGGCACACACACGACGACTGGACTAGCAACTGTGCTTTATAGATGAAAACAGTCTCCCAGGGAAAGTGGCAAAGTTTGCGCAGCTCAGTTAACAACAATCTACATCTAAAGATAAGCTGTGATCTAACGCCGTTGCGAAAGGAAGCTCAGTTCCTTCTCCATGAGGTAGATAGAAGGACTGCTGATGCAATCATCTCCTTGAATACTAATTAGGAAAGCTTCGAGGATTTCGCGCTCAACTTTTCCCTTGCCTCTGCCGACAATATTAACATTGGAAAATAGCGGGTAGCAACCGCATTCCCGGCAATGTCGAGGCAAGTTAGCGCCGTCAGTAGGGGACAGAGAGTTGTGGTGTCCTCTTAGTCTGTCATTAATACATCGGCCTGTTTGCCCAATGTATACTTTTTCGCAGGTAAACGGATATTTGTAAACCACACCTCTGGCACAGTTGACGTAGCGGTTTTCATGCTGCGTCGAACAAACCGGCCGATAAGCCCTGCCACGTGCAACACGTGAGCACAGGCGTGAAAGCTTGTAGAGAGCTGAAAACAAAATATTGACGCCCTGCTTTCCGGCGACCTCTTTGATGGTGTGGGCGACTTTATGCACATAAGGCATGACTTTAA
This sequence comes from Amblyomma americanum, assembly GCF_052857255.1. Taxonomy (NCBI): domain Eukaryota; kingdom Metazoa; phylum Arthropoda; class Arachnida; order Ixodida; family Ixodidae; genus Amblyomma; species Amblyomma americanum. The sequence goes on from NC_135497.1 coordinate 334,491,622, forward strand.
AATTTCTCTTTTCCACTGTCTTTCGGTCAACCCTTTTGACGTCTCGAACCTTTATCTTTTGCAAGAGCGTTTCGGCCACTGCCCTCAGAAGTTCGTTTGGAGGCGGCCGGTTTTCCAAAAGAACTTCTGAGCCACGCAGTTGTCAGCTATGACCGTGTGCAGTGCGCCGAACTGCAGCAACCGCACTGGAAACGGCAAAGCGTTTTACGAACTGCCATTTGGAAGTTCGGCGGCTGAAGCACGTCGGCGATTGAAGTGGCTTTTGAGAATGGGCCGCGTTAAGCGCGACGAAATAAAACCTGATGACACAGGTGAAAAGATAATTCTTAATAAAAATTAGGTAAGCTAATAATATCAACGAGAAAGAGTACTTTTAAGGCCCTTTAAGATTCGTCATTTCACTGCATTATCAACCGGGTTACATTTTGTAAAATGTTTTAGGCAAGCAATTGAGTTTGAAACTTTTTCGTCAGGTCAGACTCGCCTGTTGGACGCATTGGTATTGCTTTAGTCTGCTTGTCTGTAACAGGCTGCAGAATCATTTTAATTTGGTTCTTGAGAGATGCGTTTTCATCATATTTTTCCGTGCGCAACTCGCACAGAACATGCGGCGGTGCTAATGTGAAAAAAGTAATTCATCGCAATACTATTTTTTTCTTAAGGCGCGCACAGAGGAAGACAGGACGGGACAGACGCTGTCCCATCCGGAACGGGGCTGCTTGTGCACCTGAAATTACTTGTTTCAGAAAAAAAAAACCTCGGAGGCCGTTTCTAGTATTTTTCGTCAATTTGTCATGACTACAGTTTGCTGATAATCTTTGGCGATTTTTTTCATGCTGTATGCACATCCTCGGCAAATCACAGATTGGTTAAGTTTAAAAAAAATGCGATCGAGTGCAATTTGTACGCGAATAAAAAAAAAACAAGCCCAAGCGCGCTACACAGCAAGCCCATGAACGAAGCCCCTGTACGCACGAGCGCTGGCTTTGCCGCACCGATTGGAACATGATGGCGGACCTTCGCGCAACTCTGCTCCCTGCTGGACATGCTGCGGGAGCATATACAGAAACACTAGGTGGCCCGATGCGCGCGCCCCCTCTGCCGCCTTTGAAAGGGCTAATGCCGCCTCGGGCCTCGGCGAAGGCGCGCCATTTTGTGCCCACTCCCTGTCCCGCCTGCGTCAGTTCCCCATGCGGTGGCCTGTTTCCCGTCGAGTGCAATTTCTTGGCCGCAAGACGGGGAAGAAATGCCGGGGGTAGAAATGCATTCCTGCGTGCACAAACCATCCCGAAATGCCAGTTTGTGAACACTCCGAAGATAACAAGCTATGCTGTCGATTATTCGGAGTGTTTAATCGATCTTCGAACACAGGCAAGCGCGAGCTAGCTGAGCCAGATCTATATGAAATCGAAGACTCCGAGACTCTCTTCATTGCAGAGCTGACATCTACGGAATGTAGTATCCTGTTTCGTATTGCCCGATTCCTCGTGAAAGGAGTTATCGAAGAGATAAACAGTTGAGAGCAGTGCAAAGCTGCACTGCTAGGTTCGGCAGTCAGCATACATACCTGACAAGGCTAAAATAATACATCCGGAACGGCGACAATGTGCATTACCTCAGTGCTCAAGTAATGAGTATGCTAAAGTGGTTCGAGGATCTTTTCAAGGGGATCACGAGATGGACCGGAAGCATTCTTACCGCACAATCTCCTTTGCAGGCCATTGTAACATACTTGAGTAAAACGCTAAAGTTCAGAGTGAGGGCTTGTCAAGTACACAATGCAACCGTTCAGAAGCTTCTCATCTCCACCATGCCCGAATGAGGTTGCGCATATCCACATGCGGCAGCTCGGAAAAAAAGGAAGACAACGGCTGCGGTAGCAAAATGCGTGCTGGAGTCAACTTACAGTGGTACCACAATTTTGATAGTGTGCACGAAGCTTGTGTCTACTTCATCAGCAGGCCTGTTTTGACACTGCACAGGCAACCATCCGGTTCGGCGTCTCTACGTCACGAGCATACTCGGCTTCTGCTTGCGGCCTCTGTTCGGCAGCGTTCGTTGCACGGTTTCGAGGGCACGCCTGCACGAAGCAAATAACATTTTGAGTAAAGGATAGGCGCACCACTGGCTCATTTTCTCGGTGCACACCTGAGCCACGCAGTAAAATAAAAAGGAAGCGCGGCCGATTCCGAGCATTTTCCTGCATCATGGACTGCCCCTTTCAATCCATCCCGGCGCATTCCAGGGCCTGCTGTCTTGAACCAATATAGGCGGCCTAGTTCACACTTCAGGCTTTTTGACACTTGACCGCGTTGCTGGAAGTGGCCTAGATCCTCCGCTTGATCTCAGGCCGTAAAAGGTGCATACAATTTTCACTTCACAGGTGGACACCTCAGCCGCCCCGTGAGGGAAAAAAACACGAACGCCATGTTTAAACAAGCTTCTACTCATCATTCGTGTTTTTCACTGAACTGCTAAGGTGTCCACTGGCAAGGTAAGCCATGGCTATCCGCCTTTATTCACATCGAGAAGAGCGTCTAAACTGCCATAAAGGCTGAAACGGGAATCTCATTCGCGGTCTAAACAATATCGGTTTCAAGGAAACGAAAACGGCATCATTGGCTCAGTTTGGAGGTGGAAACTTGCACCCCGCCATGAGGAATTGCACTCAGCTCGAGTAACATTAGGCGTTCCTGCTGCCGTTAAACTTCCCAGATGGCTTATAACAAATCTAGTGTATATTTCACTGTAAAAAGCGTAAACATGGACCCAAAAAAAATTGGCAGTGGCTTTTCGCCGCTATGCCAGGAGGTACGTTTCCCTGGCTGAGCTTGTTGTTGGCACTGTATGTTAAGCAATGAGAGACAAGTCCGCTTGAAATGTCCGGGTCGCAGATGCACTTTCCGAAACTCGAATGGTGGGATCAGTCACAGGACGGGCCTTCACATCCTCTTCGGTTGGTTCCCGTTGACTGACGCCTTCCATAGGCTCCATCTCGACGGCTATGCGACGTCTGTTATGCTCGGCAGTCTGTCTTCTCCGTTTGGCAAGGCGTTTCTCTGTCTGTTCGGGCGTCTCCGCTGCTCTCTTCGCCTTCTGACGCTCATTCCTTGTTGAGTAGCCAACTGCCAGGCGACAACCTCAGGATCAGAAGTTAGTGTTCTCTTGTCTATACCGCCGTTTAGCAGCGGCTCCTTCTGTGCATCCATATCAAGCGCTGCGATACAGCCGCCGATTACATCTCCGCCTTTTATACGCAATGCTGCGCATGCGATGACGCCCGGTTCGGGTGACGTCATACCAAAAGGCGGCGGCGGGTATCTGTCTCGTATATCGTTGGAAACCTGAACCGCGCCGCAAGGGAAGGGAAAAAGGAGGAAGTGAAAGAAGAAACGCCGAGGTGCCGTAGTGGAGGGCTCCGGAATAATTTCGACCACATGGGGCCCTATTCTCGACACGCATGGCCGCCATATTGTCTCTCCGATTGGCTCAGAGGGCGATCATATGCAAGTCAGGAGTTTCAAATTTGTGGCGCGAAACGGTCAGGCTTCGAAATCGCTTTCTGCTGTGACGTCAAAATGATGTGTCCTTGAAGACTGATTTTTAGCAGTTATATTTGGTGCCGGGTTGGTAAATATGTCTGTGGAGGGGAAACCAAGCTACAGCTGGCATGGAAGAAAACACTTGGCTCGTTTTAGCAATTTTTGAGAAAATTCGCACTGTAAAGGGTTGCTTCCTAGAATGTGATTGGCTGGAGGAATGTCACGTGAATCACGCGATACGCAAGCATAATTCAGTGAAGTCAAAATGACGTTTAGTGGCGCACAAGAAATGCTGCCATGCTGAAAAAACGCGTTTGGCCGCCATAATTTGGTACGGCCGCGATATGGTTGGATTACGCTAATGAGAAAAGGGCGGATACAACGCTGATTTATATATCTGACTCCGCAGTTTGGCACCAATTTATTTTAAGTGATGAATTATCGCAAGGTAAATCTTGTTTTGAATGCAGAAAACTTTGAAACGGCTTTTCAAAGGCACTTATATAGTAACTATTCGTTCGAAGGACCGATACAAAGAAGGGTAAAAATTTATAGCCTCAGGAGGTCTCTACGTACTTTTCTTCTTCAAACACCTTGCAGACGTTACTACAGCATCATCAGGGCACCGTCCCTTTTACGACGACGAACACGTGGAGGCAACGTGCGACGGTATGTGCCATCGTATTTGAGGCAACAACGACGACGTTCGGACTAGCTAGAAGTTCGCTAGAAGTTCGGATGATGGCTTTGTTTCCGGCATTACTCGTCGTATCGGACTGGCTAGGAGTGCTGTCGGACAGGCATTATTGTGAGCATTGAGACGCTTTCAAGATGCCCGACGACTTGTTCAGGCAACATTTTCGCCTGACAAAGGACTTGGTGAGGTGGCTGTGTGACTAGTTGCGGGAAGATCTGGAGACGCAGCGTGTCAACACAGCAACTGTGGTCACCGTGGAGCAGCAGGTGCTGTGTGTGCTCCGGTTTTACGCCACAGGCAGTTTTCAGGGCATGATCGCAAGCGATGAACACTTAGCAGTTAGTCAGCCGAGTGTGAGTCGCTGCATCCACGCAGTCACCGACGCTATTTTGAACTGCCTGGGGCACGAGTGGATCTCCTTCCCATGCTCTCCGCCTGAACTGGCGACCGCGCGCGAAGGCTTCGAGCTGCTGGACAGTAGATTCACGGGATGTGTTGACTTCATCGATGGGACACTTGTCTGCATAGCCGCACCATCTGACGAGGTCAACAGATCGGCATACTTCTGCCGCAAGGGGTACTATGCCTTGAATGTCATGGTGGTAAGAACGTTAACAATCAGCTTTGTAGCAGTGCTCTCCAGTGCATGACCTTTGGTCTCCTGTAACCAGAAACATGCCGTCGTCGGCACTCGTTTGCGGCATGCTTACCTGTACGTTTTATTAGACTAAAGGGAAAATGGTCTGCTGGAGAAAGTGGGTCAACATTTGTGCCTGTAAAGGAAAGCAGAAAAAAATGGCACAATCGTGCCTTCGGGAAAAGAAACAATGCATAGAGCCTCCAAACTGCCTGGAGTACAGCCTTTGTGATTTTCTGTATTTTGCTGCGTCTAAGTTCGTATATTCTGGTAACATGACACTGAAAGGTAGAAACAAAAGAGGTAGTAGACTGGCACTTGCACACATAGCTCATTGCATGCCCATGTATTTGTTCCTGTCAGCCCTGCAACTGCACATTACTGACAGAACAGCGTTCATTGCTGGAGTAATGGGAGTTGCACAAACAAGGTGCTCTTGAACAAGGATTACACAGTGTGAGCTTGTTTGCACTGTTCATGTCATGTGCAATGTTATCTTCATTGTTTTACGACAGTTTGTCGTGGGTGATGCGGGTGTTCCCACTTCACTGAGAAATTAGATTCCGAGTGCTCAGTGCAATGAGTGTTGGAGCCTCTTTTTTTCTCATCAGTGTCAAGCATCACAATCAATCAGTTTGGTTTTATGATCTTAGTATGCTCTGTTGTGCGACATACTGTACCAGTGTGCAGATGATAATGCTTTGGTTTAGGTTTATGGGGGGTTTAACGTCCCAAAGCGACTCAGGCTATGAGAGACGCCGTAGTGAAGGGCTCCGGAAATTTCGACCACCTGGGGTTTTTTTACGTGCACTGACATCGCACACCACACAGCCTCTAGAATTTCGCCTCCATCGAAATTCGACCGCCGCGGCCGGGATCGAACCCGCGTCTTTCGGGCCGGCAGCCGAGCGCCATAACCACTCAGCCACCGCGGCGGCTCGATGATAATGCAATGGAGGAAAGTCAGTGTTTTGGTGCATGTCTTTGCTCGCAAAAACTATGGCATAAGGTAAAAAAAAAATCTGCTAACAACAACACAGACGGCGGCTGAAGTTGTTTAATTGCAACACAAGATATACACCTACGCCACATCATAAATATCACAGTACGAAGATAGGCTCACACTTGTAAATTGGGCGGGTAAAACAATACATAAATATTTTTTGATGTTTATTCAAAGGTGTGTGATGCCCATCTTTGCATCAGGGCACTTGACGCTACATTCCCAGGGTCTGTGCATGATTACTTCGTGTGGCGGGCATCACCGGTGCATCATGCACTGTGCAATCACAATGTTCTCCAATCTGGGGAATGTCTACTAGGTATGTGAATTCTGGCACAAGGGCGAAATAGTTGCACTGAACAAATCTAAATCCAGCCAGTAGTTCTCAGACAACAGTTGCATGTAGCTGGTTAAGCAACTGTACAGTGAACACATTGTTGAGGCAATTTGCTTTCAAATTAATGCAAATCCAGGGTTTCCACATGTCAGCAGTGGTGTCAACGAAGGTGTTGCATTAGTGAAACTACAATCGGTAAGGAAATCGGAGGTCAGGAAGAGTTGAGGCTTTCCTTCAAGGTATTTATAACATAACATTGATACATAATAACAACATAATAACAAATACTACAGGATGCAGACCTGCTTATTTCTGCACATCGAGTGAGTAAAAAATAAGATATTTGTCCATGTTCCTTCACGGGTGAGCAATGCAATATGCAGTAGCATCACAACTATGTCATAACATAAATATCGCAACATGCAGATTTGCTTTTACTTGTAAACCGAGAGGGTGGAAAAATAAGGGATATTTCTTTATGCTGTAGCTCAGAAAATGTGAGATCAGATATAGCTGAGGCCCTCCTTCAAAGCCGATATGTCTACAGGTACATGTCGTCATTTGTATACAGCAAACTTACAGGCTGTCAAATTGCCTGTATCATGGCTGATAACATTAAATAGCAATAATTATTGTATCATAAATAGAGGCCTTTGCAATGAGGGGAGAAAAGTAATAAATGATGAAATAAATAATGGACTGAATAATTCATGCACCCAAATTGCAGATGCTGCACTATTAGCGCAGCATTTTGAAAAATGTCAGTCTTCATTGGCCTGCAGGTGATGGCGCCTACTCACTGCAGCCATGGTTGGTCACATCTATTCCAGGATGTCACGCTCCTGGCAGTCCTGCTGCCAGGTTCAACAGTGCACATTCATCACTGAGGTCTGTTGTCGAGCACACGATTGGCGTCCTGAAGAGGCGGTTCAGGTGTCTACAACGGTACCGCGCACTGCACTACGAACCAGAGGCCGCAGCGAAGATTGTTGCAGCTTGTGCAGTGTTACCCAATGTGTGCATATATTCACGACTGTATCAACTTGACCCCCCTGACAACGATGACTCTGATGATGACACAGACCTCTGTGATGACAACGGTGCCTTTCCTGCTCTATACCAGGCAGGTAGACATAAGCGTGACCAGCTGCTGCAGACATTTGTGTGCCAGCCTCGCCTGTAGACACGTATGTCCAGCAAACAGCTGCCTTGACAGCAACAGCCACCTCGCCTGCACCAGCCACCCTGCAAGCAAGTACTGGCATTATTGCATACTTTGTTTCATACGGCTAGAAGTATGTTGCACTGTTTATTTTTAAGTTTTTCTGAAAACTCAGTTCCAGTTATTTATTTAATATATTTGCGCTACAGCATGTGCTCTGTTTAAACATACTTCATTGTGTCTGTGAGCACAGAACGCTGTCTTCGCAGTATTTCTCCCCCGAGGCAGGAAGCCTTTGCTTCTCACTGCATTGGCTTCATCAAGAGGATGTGCGCCGCAAGGAATTCAGCTTCAGTGGTGCTGTACAAACGCAGTCTATGGTGTGCTGCTTCAAGCTGTGTGCTTCATGTGTGAAGTTATGTGTGGTGTTGCAGTGTTGTGAAAAGCTGCTACTATGCACAGTGTTCTTCACAGTGGCATGTGTAGCATTTGGCAAAGTCCTGCATAGTCGACATTGTGGCAGTGGTCGCCGCCCTTGCACCTGCCAGCATTGCAGTGTTAAATGAGGTGGGCGTCGTCCGCCACTGGAGCAAACTGTGGCCATGTGTGTGACCTTGCATCCCGCCTATCCTACACTCTGTGAAATGTGGGCTGTATGTTAATGCTTTCTTCAGGACTTGTTTGTATGCTGTGCCGTGTAGTGTCAGTATGTATGCAGCATGCCAAGAGAGCAGTCTGTGCATTCACCATCCGTCTGCAAAAGAACATAACTTTTTTCCTGTCCTCAGTGCCCCCAGTATGGAGCCTCTGTTGTGTGTGTTGTGTTTTACTTGAGCATTACGTTACCTCCCTGGCCATCAGCATCGCAGCAGGTCACAAGGCGCGCACAGTACACAAGATGCAAGGTGGCAACGGTATCTCCCCGAGAGTGCAATTTCATCCGATAGAGAAGTGCTTGCACAAGACAGGAAAGGAAATGTTCAGTGTGCTTTTATCTAGTCACGAACTTAGTATAACATTGATATGTAGCATTTCTTGCAGCCTTCATTCATTCGATCATTGATCTATCCATGCATATAGCTACTTACTTCATATAGCTACAGCCACATTGCCCAAGGGTTTGCATCCAGGCTCACTTTTAATAGTTATGTTTAAGCTGAAATTATAGTAGACAGTGACAAAATGTGCACTGCAGTTCTGGTTGCATTATAGCTTCTTATTTCAGTTGTGCGTATGTGCGTCTCAGTTTGGATGGGTATATTCTAAAATGAGGCTTACATTTGTAAGGTAAAACGCCTCTTTGAGGGTCCATGAAGCAGTTGTTAAGCTGCATTTGAAGGAGTTTAATATAGCATGTTAGTTGAGTGGTCTATATGTTTGTTCCATGCAGGGCAGAGGCCTCTCTAGTGTCTCCCTTATTAACCCTGTCTTTTGCCAGCTGTGGCACTGCATCTGGCAAAGGACAGGGTTAATTGGAGAGGCAGGATGAGAAATATAAGCCTAATTACTTAAAATAATCAGCACAGTGAAGGCAATTGGCAGCAATATAGTGCTACAGCAGAAAATGTTTCTTGCATGTGAAGCGCATATAAAAGTACCGTAAAAATTGGAATATAGGTCGAACTTTTTTTCAAAAAACCATGGTGAAAAGTCGACCCCCGTCTTATATACCGGTCATTGGCGGAAAAAATGCGGAAGTCTTGCAACAATGGGTGGCTGAAGTCAACAGCCTCCATCACCATCGCTATCAGCAGCAGTGCCGCCATTTTGCATTTCAGTAGATGCAAAGCGGAAGTTAACGGCAATTTACCGTCGCCTTCAATAAAAACACGATTGAGTACGAGGAAGCTCACGGGAACCTGGCGGCACAGCGCGAATTCGGAGTATCCGAAAAGAGCATTCAGTACTGGCGGAGGCAGAAGCTGCGTATTACAACTTACAGCAACCAGAAGAAAACATCATTTCGTGGGCAGACCGTAGTGTATCGAGAATAGGAAGGAAACGTTGCGCTGCGAGCAAGATCGCTGCCTGTGACTGCCGAATGCATCCGCGTGAAAGCGGCAGAGATCGCGCGTGCCTCTAGACTCACGAGGGCGCAATTCAAAGGCTCGCCATCCTGGTTGCGGCGATTCATGAAGAGGAGGGCTTTGCTCTACGGCGCCGTACTTGCCTGTGTCAGAAACAAACACGCGAGCCGATTGGTGCGCGATATTGTTAAAAAATTTTCCGGGTGTACATACAAGCAGCATTTAAATGAAATTAAATACTGTCACCATTGTGCAACCTCTCGAGTTACATTTGTTTCAAAGTAAGGATGTCTTTCGGTACTTTTCCCATTGAAAAAAGATCTTTTTCATTTTTAGAATTGGTTAGTTAGGGGGTCGACCTATATTCCGGTCCGACCTATAGTCCGGTTTTTACGGTACTTCTTTGTGTTTAGGCACATGTCCCGTTTATCGGAGTGTGATGGCATAGAATTGAAATCATTTTGCGAAATGTCAACATCGCCTGAATTGCAGATACATCTGTGAGTAACATGGACGTCGGCATAATGGCATATATTAGAGGAGGTCTCTTCGGTAAGATTGTTAACAAAGTTAAATAAATGCAGCACTGCTAAAACCAATCCTTGTGACACACCCAATGTAGCATCAACAGATTAGGGGGTGCACCGTTAGCTATGACGCATTGCTTTCTATGACAAGTAAGCTTGTACCCAGTGGGGAATGAAATAATTTTCCAACAAGCTGTTTGTCGTGAAGCCAAGTCCTTGTTGCTTTTTTGTGTGTTGCGCGCAAAGATTTGTTGTCACCCTGACAAGGCTGCCACGCACCTCTCTTTCTAGCTGCAACATGTGAAGCGATATAGCCACCAGCATAGCACACTGCTTTATTTTGCTGCGCTTAGTAACGGTGCTCTGCGATTTTTTTTGCCTGCTATTGTGAACATGTTGTCCTTATTGTAATGACAACAGCTGGCTGTGCCAGTTTCTTGACTGCACACCAAGCCAGCACAGTCTAGCTACAGAGGTCAACTATGCCATGCTGCAACTTGTTTCACTTCCCAAGGCTTGATGCTAGGAACTTTGATGTGCTTCACATGAGAATCGTAGTTTTTACACATCCTTAATGAGCAGCCTTACATCTCATTCCGTTTCCGCATTACTGTCACGGGCAATACACGTTATATCAGAGATGTACAGAGTTCTAAAGAGTTGCCAACCTGTGCTCCACAGTCGAATTGCATTACATGTGCAGTATGACCTCGGAAAGACATGTATACACAATTACTTGTTCATTGAAGGAAATGATGTTACGGGCATAGGTGTTTTTGATGAACACACGATGAACACAATGTCATGAAAAGCAGCCATTGTGGCCCTCATATTCCATGTTGCATTTGCCACCATTGCGCTGCTTCCAAACACTCTCATTGCCAATTTTAAGCAATTGGAGTGCCTTGGCTGCACTTATGCAAACCTCACTTGCTGTATTGAGGCGTTGGCTACATTTTGCTTGTATGTTAACGTGAAATTTTTTTACTTCTGTTGGTGACATGCACAACCTCTGTATGGCACAGTAGTGTCACCATTAAGTTCGTGGTTATAACCTAAGGGCACATTTCTACATTGCCAACACCTCTGCTACACATTGTACTGTAGATTGAGTTGCCACCTGACTGGCTTTATCACCATGCATGCTCAGCATGTTATCAAAATGTCAGAGCAGTGCAACGGTTGATATAGCATCTTAATGTGCCACTGCTCCCTCCTTTTCTTTTTCCGCTTCAGACCATTCATTGTTATCCTTTGAGGACTGCCTCCTGTCATATATGACATGAATTATGTTTTTAACACCTGTAGCTATGAAATTTGTTTTTCATAGAAAGGAAAGGCACAGTAACTATTCCCCTTCTGGGAGGTCACCTCAACAGTGCTGTGGGCTAAGGGATGGAGGATGAAATGAAAGCAGGAAGAGAGAAAGAGGCACAGTAGCAGAGGTCTCTGTATTAATTTTGACCGCCTAGGGTTCCTGATCATGCACCGACATTGCACAGCTCATGGGTATCTTCGGCATTTTGCCTCCATCGAAACGCGGCCGCTGTGACCGGTATTTAACCTGTTTCTCAAAGATGAGCATCCAAAAATTCCTCTCCTTACAGTAGGCTGCACGGCCTATCATAGATTTTCTCACTACACTGCTCTGACTGCCAAGGTCGTGCTCTGTTCTGTTCCTCTGAACTCATTTTATGGATAGCCACCATTCTCGCAGGGCACCTGGTTTTGGCCCTGCAGTGTGTTGTTAATGTTGTGCAGGGCCTGCACCAGCTGCTCAATGGCATTGACCTGGCGGACCTGTAGGCTTTCAATCTTTTTTTTGCAAAGACAACAAACGTTCTTCAACACCGTCCTGAGGGAAACACTGAACAAACATAGCCTTTAATATTTTACCCCTGACAGGCGGGCCCTAATGAGTGCCAGGACTGTCGTCATCTGCCGGAGCTGCTGGTCCTTTGTTGTGGCCAGGCGCCCTTGTTGTTCTATTAGGGCGGCGATCCCGTTGTGCCTTTGTTGGACACTGCCTGGGTGGTCTTGCTGGCGAGGTGGAAGTGCATACAGCTGCAGCCACCTGATTGGGCCACCTTGCTGGTGCGGTGCAGCTTGTTGTGTTGGTGGGTGGTGTAGCTAACGCACGTGGCTGGTCCTCGTTCTCTGCATATGTGTAATTTCAGTGTGTTTTCCTGTGGTGAAATCACAAGACACTTCTGCCTTGGAACATGCATCACATTTCTGTTGCATTGTCTTATGCCTCACTTTACTGCAGGAGCATTTTTGGGTTGTACACCTTTTTCCATTTCAGGTAGCATACATTGAAATGTGGTGCCATGTATACAACACAATTTGGCAATAAATGCATAAAAGTAATGCTACGACTGCAAAAACAGAGGTGTTTTACAGAAAAATACAAGTTTGGTCAGTGTAAATCCGCAGATATATTAGCCAACTGACAGTGTGATAGTTATGATCACATTTCCTGTAACAATGCTTAAACACTATGTCTCACCATGCTTGTAACTGTCACCTGCACCATGCTTAGAAAGCTGTTGTCTACTGAAGTGCATGACAAACCTTGTACTGAGCAATAGTCATGCTCGTCCACGACTTGTGACGCCTGTGGCGCTGGGCTGGGTGCCTGCGAGTGCATAAGATGAATACTCACATTTCAGTCATACTTCAGCGGCAACCAAAGCATTGATTTCTGGTTATGCTTTCGACGATGTGCCATGCTATATTTAATTTTGAATAAAAAAGATTTTATATATTTTTGATTCCAGCTTCATTCTTTTTGAGACATCTTTTGCTGTGGCATATTTTAAGAAGGATGTTACGAATGTACCATGGTGATAAGGGAACAAAAGCCATGTCATTTTATGCACGGCCAGCATGCATGCTTGCATCATTCTGTAATGCGCTTGCAGAGTTGCCTAGCGATTTCAGCTCCTGCCTGTTAGCAGCAACCACTTGCTGTGGAAAGGTGCTGACAATTCTTATTGCAAGGTGAGAAAATTCTTTCATAGTTACTCACCGGTGAAACTGCAGCTGCTGGTGCCATGCCGAATACGGCCGGAGACCTGCACCCCACGGAGCAGTCTTCGCCAACGATTCCCAGAATTCGGGCGTCACTTGGGCTCAGCACTGCCTCCGGGTTCGGCAGCCCGCCGCCTGTAGTTCTGCATGAATAAAATGATATGGCTCTCATACCTAAAGGGGAAGTGAGGCGGGAGAGTTAAAAGCATTCCAAGAGGCCCGACTATTCCTTGACAAAATCTAGGACAAATAGCTTGCAACCTAATATGCCAAATGTATAGGTTGCCCTGCTGGATTAGACAGAGTAAGGTATTCCATATGTCCAGTTTTCAACTGTGTGTCTCTTAACGGGCCTCGTGTTGAAAGCCATGTATTGCAGCATTAGTTGTTTAGAAGCCACCAGAGCGTGCGACGAAGTTCGGCGCGTCTGCACATGTTGCACTGGGTAAGCACAAGTGCACAGCAGTACACTGGCCTTTGCACAGGCGCTCCTAACTGGACGAATGGGCAAAACTCGCGGGCACCGAAGAGCACACACGTGATAGTGAAAGTGTAACCGTGCCATGCCGCGCTCCAAAAGCAGATTAGCGCACCTATGTTCGGCACCGACTAGCGAGCCTGCAGTTCACAGTTTCCTCATCCGCTGCTGCGAGATGCAATTCCAGCTTTCCCGCGAGCGCGTTACCGGCCCCAGCTCGTTCAGCTCGGCCGCGAGCTGCACCCAAAGGCGCTGGCGTGTTTCTGCCAGCATCGCCTCGCTGGCCCTGCGGCCCAGACCGGCATGCTCCTCCATAAAACAGAGCATGGCCTCAAGTTGCTCTGCACTGCAACGCGGTGTATACACCACGCTGCTTACTGTGGGCCACGCTCGCACACGGAGGCTGCATGCTCGCCACTGGTGCTTCGTAGCAGAAGACGACAGCAGACGACTGCCAAAACGAACACACTGCTCACGAGTTCAGTCTCAGCCACCCTGCTAATGCAGTAGCAACTCTACAAAAATATTGAGTTGCGTTTATTTCATTGCTGATTGTGAAACGCCTCTAGTTGTTGGATGAGCGTTGTTTTTTAGCGCATCACGAAGCTGTCGAAATCATCGGCATTTTTTGTCACCAGAACCACTTATATACAACGGTTCGATGCTGGGGCCATGGAGCGAAAATCGTTTCCAGCGGCCAAGACGTTACTTAATGTGCTCTTTTCGTTTTTCGACCATGGCACTTTGCAAGGCCCAGTGGCCAAGGGCAAGCATTACTCTGCCAGTGAAAGTGCGCGCCAGTCGCTGCATGTGCGTGCTCTCACCAAGGCCGCTATGGTCTGTGTGCACGCACCGTTTGATCCTGTTTACAGCTGGTGCACAGTGAGTGCCATTTAAGACGGCCTCGCAGCAGAATGACTATAATGACGCTCCCGGAACGTCGATCTTTTTTGCACTTGGTGCCAACAGTAGCAGACGACATCATCTGTGTTTATCCTTTTTTTTTGTTTTATTCTTCACATTTCGTAACCTCCTTCTGTGCTTACGTGTCCTGGCACCGCCTTGATGGTTACGTCACGCCTACGTCACAATTTTAACAAAATGGCGAATTGTCGAGAATAGGCCCCCTGGACAGTAACCCTCTCCGGACACCAGAACCGCCCGCCCCGTAAAGGAAGAAATAAAGGAGGGAGGGAAAGAAGAGAAAACTGAAAATTGAAAGTTGCATTTTGAGGAAAGGCGCCGCACGACCACTCCTCCTCCCCGGTTGCCATGGTAACGGCGCATGTGCACAACTGGCCCTATGTACCATAACTAGCCTGGTTCCCACCAGAGACGCATCCCACAGCATTGCAAGATACACCAAAATTAGGAGGACGCTTAAGCTTCCTCCGAAGAGTAGACGCGAAAGCGCCTTGTGATCCTTTTAACAGCGTTACCTCTTACTACTTACCTTTGTCAAGGACGTTTCTGTTTGCAATGAAGGTCAAATTGACCAAAGCAGTTACCACGTGACCACACTATATCACATGGCAACTGTGGGAGCGCATCGCCGCAATTTATGGCCATAGTTTGATCTGTTGTATATGTGCCAATAGAGGGGCCATCGGAGTGGGACCCCCCCCAGATCCATCATTTGCATTAAATATCGGGGCCACCTGTTTGACAGAGAATGTTCGAAGTGGCGTGAAATGATTTGGCATGTTCTTGAGGATAAAATTACTTATAGACATGAAGCCCAAAATAGCGATCAAGGACTCACCGATCAAGCGATCAAGGACTCACCGAAGTTTGCTCAATTATCAATACATATACTATATAAGGCGCACCTCCTGAAACGTTTCCCCTCACGGCACCCGTGCACTTCCAGCGGCACAATTACAGCAACAAACCCTAATCTAACGCAGCTACCTCCTCCTTGACGCGGTACAAGTGAAAACAAAGTACGCTTCACATTAGCAATCTGCGTACATGAGCTGTCCATGCAGAGACAACGCTCCGTTTCCTCCCATTTCTCTCTCTACACTTCCCCTTGTTGCACCGGCACCACGATCCCGCAGTCAGGAACAAGGCAACTCTCCTTACCCCTCCCTCTGGTCGTTCTTTCCTCCTAGTGGGGAGCCCCGAGGCAGAAGAGCGTGTGTGCGTGTGGAGGGAGCAGCGCACGGAAGCTGCAAAAATACACTCGCGTGCGGGCGGCCGTTTCCTAGGCGCGAAGAAAGCGCCGGAGCGTGTCCGCGTTTAATACGCCGTGTTTTAGCCCGAATGTAGGGCGCCTGCAGGGAGCAATTTGTGAATTCGGTGTGGCTGATGACCCGGGCAGGCGCATGACAATCTGCTCGTGAGACTGCATACAGCGACCTCCGAGCGGTGAACGCGCGCTCGCTATACGACGCGGCAAGAGGCATTTACAAATGACAGCTCTGCCTCTGATTGAGCTTGAGGCTCTGCACCGTCGATGCTGTTCTGAGCAGGTGGGTCACTCACACGTAAACCGTGTGCCTGAGAGATATTCAAGGAAGTAATGACAACAAGTATTCTGAAGGGAGTTTCATTATACCACGGACATGAGCGACCGGACGGCACATCACATGGCCATGCACAAAAGAAAAGCTTCGAAGGCCGCAACATTCCAAACCATTACTCTCACTGCACTGAATGAGTTTACGGCCTGTTTCGATCAAGGAACCCTTTACTAATCCGCAAGAACTGAACGGACGAAAGGAGCCTCAAATATATGGTACGCTCGTATAATTTAGTCGCTCCCCCCCCCCTTCCCCCAAACAGGTGGCGCGCAACAGCAGCACACAGCCGACTATGCCATGTCTTACTGCAGTGGTAACGCTGTTGCCTTTCTCAGGGACTGTTTCGAGGATTTTCCCACACACAGGTGGTATCTCTAAAACGAGTTCAAGGGAAATTACATTTATGTCTATGCAAGGAAAAATGCGAAGAGGTTAGGCAGACAGCAACACAATGACAGGACAAGTATTCTCCTCACCGCCAGCCTGCAGAACCAATCCGGACATCGACCCTCTGTCGAATGCATCGCAGTGAACTTGTACGGGAGAAGTAGGTACAATGTCAGCAAAACACTGGATGAAAGACCAAAATGGCAGGGCGCCGTGCCCGGTATTTTTTTGGTCTTGCACGTGTGGCTGATCGGGCTAGATGGCAATTCATGACAGCTAAAAAACACAGCGCAAATATGTGACAGGCACATAGAAAGGACAGACACCACAGCCTGTCTCAAAGTTGCGCTGTGTTTTTTACCTTTCACTTTTCTTTTGTCTTTCTTTAGCACTGTTTGCTCATAACGCAAACGCACAGTCTCCACCCAAAAGCCCCACTTGAATGATCGCTATAAAAAACGAAGTGAGGCAATAGTGAAGTAGGCATCCTTAGAGTATCGATAGCGCCTTGACTAATGCCCAAGTAGATAAAAATGCCGCCGCATAGGAGATCCCTACGCCCCATACAAGGTACGTAGAAGACATATCTGTGCCAATCGCAATGCCACTCAAGGCCTAAAAGAAAGCTGCACTCCAGTCGCACGCAAGCACAGTTATATATCTGCACCGACAATTAGATACGGCCCCCATTGAAGAGGAGTGCAAAGGAGATAAAGGGTCACACGAATGTGTAACAGTCGTGCGTCGTGCGACGTGCAACAGTGATATTGAACGCGTCAGCACACTTGAAGCAATGCAAGCTATACTAGGCGCCTGAAATCACCCCTCCAGATATGCCAGACGTTGCGCCTCAAGACCTACTCAGATAAACCTCTACTGCCTATATAATCGCGCCATGCCACTGCGGGGAGGACTCCTTCGCAAAGCGTTCAACGGCAGAAACTCATGACACGAACGCAAACGCGCTGGGTCAAACAAATTTGCGAAAAATTGTGGCCAAGAGACGCCAACGTCGCTAATATCAGAGTGTCCTTATTAGTACACACACAGATTCAAATGCATGCTCACACGCACACGCCAAAGTCCTCATCTATGATATTTGCGCAGGTCCATTCATTACGAACTGCACCAAGAGTGGCGCGAGCCTATGTAGAAGCGTCCTACGAACAGAGCCCGCGGCGAGGCCGTGTTTACAAATGGTCCGCACGGAGATGCGTGGGCGCTTGTCGCGCGCGCACTCCGGTCACGTGGGAGGGGCCCTTTCAGTTTCTACAAAAATGGAAGCGCGTGTGCCTCAACCTCCTCCGTCGATACCACAGGCTTTCGAAACACGACCAAATTGCGCACACCGAAATGGAGCAGAACGAAGCCGGGAAACTTGTTTCTGAAAGCCGTATACCTTGCTAGAGGGAAATCGTGCATCCCTCAAACAAGGGAGACAAACAGAATCTTCGGTTCACTTCAGCTTCCAAATCTTATTTTCGACCTTCATAATATAGCTTTTACACCTCTGTGTTAAAAGCTGCTACGGCTGGTTCGCAAATGCGGAGAGTGGAAATAGGCGGACTTACATTTCGCTAACTTAAACGCCGAAAATCTTCCCTCTGAAAACCGTGCCCTCTACGACGTCGTTGTTAGAACCCTTGAGCATCCAGTTGCACAACGTTTCCCCGCAAAATGCTTCCATTTGGGGCCCTGAAACTTAAATGAAGGCGAGGCATTATTTTGAGGGATGTCGGATAGTCAGCCATATATAGCGGGGCCGCACTGTCCTCCCAATAGTACGTCTTTCCGGGACCCACGGGGGAGCACGGGGGCAGGGAGGGCGAAGCCATCGTGCACGTCGGGCTGTGGGTCCTGATGATGCTCGAGCCCAAGGGGCTCATAGGCCTCGGGCTGGGGCTACGCAGTCGGCGCCGCTCGGTGTCGAAGAGCTCCTGGAGGCGCTTGCGTGTGCGCACTGCGTTCAGGCTCGCTGGTTGGAACTCTCAACGGCGACAGACGAGCAGTGGTCTTCTGGAGGTGTCTTCTGCAATCCTGCTCTACCCTAGAAGAGTTAGGAATAGGAACGTCAAGATGGATAGGCAAATATGCGCAATGGGCAAGGGTCAGCACAAGGCACCCTAATCTTGCAGAAAACCTCCCAATGGACGGCGGCCGCGTAGCACAAGTGAATCTGGGGAGAACCGAAAGCCCACAAAGCAGAAGTGGTGCTCAGGCCGAGGCTAGGTAGTTAAATTTTCTTCCCATGGGCAGTGACAGCTGACGGTGCAGTTCTTACATCACGGGTCCCTAGACAGGTTCCAGAGGACAAGGAGCACGGGTCAAGTATCAGTATCGGCCGCTGCTGCAGAGGGGATACCAGGAGCAACCACTGAAGACTCGTACACGTCTCAGCAAAGCACTTTCACCAGGACATTTCGGGACCGATACCGTTACAAAGCACATCCGTATACCTCGACAACTGCCGTCTCCCGTACGTGCCGGGAACGTCCTAGGCGCCGACACTCTAGTGGCACGTCTCACGTCAGCCATTCATGGTGCAACTGCTTCCACGACCGCCAGCAAGCGGGCAGAGGCGGTACTCCTTGTTGACCGTCTTTGAGCGCGCTGCGTCACTCGAGGACAGCACGAGTGTGCGACCAGCGTTGGCAGCGGTGGCGAAGGCATGCACGTACACAGTGGCAGCGGGTTGCACGAAACGGATCCTGGAAAGGAGCGCTCAAGGACTGCTGCTGCTGCCACCATCACTACGAACACGTTTTGCAATCAGCTACGCGCACGCACACCTCTTTGCAGCACCGCAGAGACAAAAAGTCGTTCGAGGCGGCTGCGCGCTCATAGACAAAAGATGGAGGTCGGCACTCAACTGAGTGTTCTTCGAGGCATGCTCGCCACGGCCTTGCCTTGCGCAGGTCTCCGCCGCCAACGATGTCGCGCTGAGAGGCCCAGCCGCGTCGCTTGGCGATGCCGTTTCTTGTTCGCTTTTGCTGCCGATGATGCTGCCCGCGTTCGAAAGAAGCAATAAAAAAAGGCAGAAAAAGAGATTGGAAGGAGGGAGGAAGAGCGCGACAGGAATTATCAAGAGCCAGCCTCTGTTCAATTCTGAAATCCCGGCGGTGTGTCAAGTTTCCCGTGACTCACACTCAGATTCCGAACTAGGCGTGCCCGCGTTAAAAGCAGCCAGCCACCTCGCGTTCTGGTCACCGCGTCTATGTCAGCAGCAGGATGCACCGTCTCCGCAGGCATAACGCTAGCCTCTTTAGGACTTCGGTCTTCTGAATAAACTCACTCCACTAATGACTGTAGTCTAATGGCGACGCGGTAGAGGCCGCGAGCAATTCCTGGCTTCGTAAACGACGGCGGACTAAGCGTGCGTACAAAATAGCGGGAGAATAAGACAGAAAAGAAGGAGCCGAACCGTCCACATGATAACCTTGCGCCGCTACATCGGCTAACGCACTGGCTCCTAAGTTGGGGACGTTCGTTCAAAATTGTGCCAAGAAAATCAAGCTTGCAAACCATGGTTCCGTAAAGCGAAAAAAACAACAACGATTGCGGCTAGCGGCGTATTTATTCCAGTACATGTTTTCTTAGTTACCATGCCGCAACAGTGGGGCTTTATATTGCAATAAAACGTGGAAATTTCAATATGCCAGTGATATACATTTTAAGCAACAGCGCAGGAGATTAATGTCAACAAAACGAACAGTGGTTCATTGCTTGTGGCTTTTCCTGCAGTCAAGAGAGGAACTTCCGAGCCTTTTGGCAGGAAAATGACTACGGGACTTACACATGATGCACACATGATCTATGTAATAGTGACATTTGGAAATGAAGCACCCCTCAGGAGAAACAAGGAAGAAAGGAAACAGCAAAATAAATAAATATAGATGAAGATGAGAGTCGAACGCGGGAGCGTGCTACGCGTTAATAACGACAAAAACCAAGCAGACTTCGCCAACTACAGCGAAGCCTAACCACTTCGGCTGCCAGAAAAGCGAGCGTAAAAAAAAAAAAAAAACGGGGGAAAAGGCAATGACTCGGGCGTCAATGAAGTGGACACTATCCTATCGGCAGGGCGAGAAGTCACGGGCGTGTGGTGCGAAAAGGAGACACTCGGCCTACTCGCGCACGAAAAACGCAGACGGTGACAATGTACTGCAAAACGGTGGCATACATCGTCTATCAATCTATACGTGAAAACGCGGTGCGGGATGTCTGTCACTGTGTCGCTGCCGCCTTGCTCAGTGTTCGCACGAGCCCGCGCGGAATGTCCGCTGGGCTGGGCTGATATTTAAGCAATCTCAATGCCACAAGCCACCACCCAGGACCGCCCCTACATGCATACCTTGTGGGCGCCTGAGATGCTGCAGTGCACACCCTTCCCACACGACCGGCTCCAGAAGGTACGATAGTCAGATTGGTTGTATAAGCCGAAAAGCAATCTGCAGTTTCTTGGTTGTGACAGCAAGCTACAGAAAGTTGGACAGACAAAACTGCTTGGGAAAAGGAAAACTCGGATAGTGCGGAGAAGAGCTGAGAGGCATGCAATAAAAATGTCCCATGAAATCCCGAGGCCATGCACCAAGTTGGACACAGCGTGCACGCGCACATAAACAGTGCTTTCGACGAACTCGTTCCTTTCTTGGTGGTTCCGATTGTCCCACTACAGCTCACTCTTTTTTCTTCGCAGATAGGGAAGTAGTTCGAGCCGAGATGTTTGGGGACATGAGGACGCGCGGTGCAACATGTGGAAAACGAAAGGTGGGCTGTGCTTGAACAATAAAAACGAATCACCTTTGAGGCGTAGCGACGGCAAGCTTTTCCATGGCTTGAACTGCCCCGTAGAACAAATATATTTATCGCGTATATGCTGCACGGCAGGTACCGTCTAAGAGAAATCATTGGTACACAGGGGTGTGCGAATAGCACTTTTTGCAAAACCGTATCGAATACGAATATCTTTACGAATATTCGGTACATGCGTGAACGTTCGTGCAAAGAGAATAATCGCGCCAAGCCGCTAAGTGCTAGCGGAAGGTGCTGCGGTACGAAGCTACAACTTCTGTAATTATAGCAATGGATGTCAAAAGACGCAATATTGATCTCCACTGATGGGTACGCAACACAAAGTCAGTGTATTCTCTCTGTGACCCTCATGTCATACGAATGAGAAAATGACCTTTTTTGCTACTGGTGACAGTAGCGAATAAACTACAGCACCACATCTCAGTAGATAAGAGGGGGCGAGAGCTATATGTATGGGTAATAGATGTCGAGATGGGGCATCAGGGCAGGGTTTGCTCAATCTGCCCCAGCTCTGCCGCATCGCCAAATATCGGATGCCATGCTTTAGTGTATGAGCATCATGAACGCCGCCACACAAATGGACCGTGCATGTGATGCCGAACCTTCCCCTTGCCGCGAAGCCGATCGGGGCAGCATGCTGTGTGGCGTCGGAGTGGGCCTGCTTTTTGAGACAGCCGGAGAAGAAAACTATACGTCGTGAATTATCCAACTTTTGTTTCAATTATTCGAAGGTTATTCGAGAACTTGACACCATATTCGATTCGTTTCAAATAATTTTGAAATTTCGAATGTTTGCAGTTTTGCGTACAAGAGCCGCAAAACGAAATCACAATTTGTGTGAGCGCGAAAGCGCTCCCCACGTCAAATTATACAAGAGTATGAAGAAAACGGCCCGCTTCAGAGTGATTTAATTCGAAATCAAAAGGAAGCAAAGAAGCTTTGTTCCAGGATCGAGTGCCACTGAACTAAAATTGTGTAGTTGCGCTGAATGAACAAGACTGGAAGTTTAAGTTTAATGTACAGGGAGAGACACAATGAGCACGAAAAGTGATGACAGTGAGATTATACAGTACTGTATATCATTACATAAATCAGACGTTCAAAAGCGTACCGATCCACTTACCACCGCCAATAACGACATCGCTGCCACATTTGTTCACTGAAGATAAATGTATACAGAAGCAAACATGAGGAGACCCGTGCGGTCAAGGGTCGACCACCGAAGTCCCCAATTATTCCGTCTTTGAGCACCTCCTAATTATGGGCACATTGGCTCCTCTGCCATGCATCAATAGGACCGACCACAGATAAACCCACGATGGTCATTTTAAAGGACGACAGATTCCTTCCAAATCGATTTCTTCCAAAGGGCAACAAAACGATTTGACCACTGATTTGTCCCGACCACTGCCACTACATACACTGCCGGCAAGTGCAGTCTGTTTCAGCGGATGCTTAGCAATACTTACGGCTGGAAGGGATCAATAAAGAGCTCAAGACACAACTGCAAACCTCCGGGAAAGGCAACTCTGTCAACGACCTTCCCTTTCATTTGGTTTAGCAGAGTACAACACAATGGTCAGGTTTTTTAAGCGTATAACAGTTCGGAATATCTTACAACGCACGCGGCTCAAATTAGGCCCTTGTCAAAAGGTTTGCACATAACTAAGCATGTTTAGTGGTGGATCAGCGAGGAATATACGTAGCCCGGTTTCCACGCGGTCTATCACAGTCTCCGCACAAGCGGCGAATGCGCAGCGAATGTGGTGAAGTTGGATCTATTCTCGAAGCTGGCAGCTTCATGTAACAGACTCCTGGCGTCTATTTCCCAGCTTGCCCAGCCGGAGCTGCATGTGCAGTGTTTCGACGCCCATCTCGAGCCGTATGACAAGAAACGAGGGACGTTCACTCCTCGAACACCAGAAAGTGCCACCTCCACGCGCGCTGACGAAAACGCCGCTTCGCATATGTGTTTCCCGTCCGTGGCACGAAGACCGCACCGTTGCTGCGCATACGCTTTGCCCCGTACCACATAGCGCTGAGACACCACGGCTGCGAGAGCTATGGGGGTCTTGAAGAAGCCATAGCATCGGATACGCATGCAACGTATACGTTGGCGACCAACATTTCCCACATTGGAAGGTAGAAGGCCCTCGGGAAACGGGCAAGCATGTGGCGCATGTCGCTAATAATGCGGAGACAACTAATGCGCCCTGCACATTCTTCCCATTCTACAGCGCAGAAGAAGCGCTCGCTCCGCGAATGTTTCCACGCGGGAGGAGCGCCCGCTCTGAGCGTGAAAGACAAGGCCATGCCAGACACGCGCAACGTGCGTGCATTAATTCTTGGGGCGAGAAGAAACACCTCATCATGATGTAGACCTTGCATGATGAAGAGAGATAGAGAGAAAGACGCAATGGTACCCCTTCCACATCGAGCGACAGAATTTACATATCCACTTTTCTGCCCCCAAAGACGGTGTGAATTATGCGTTGACGTTGCAGTGCCCGTGCGTTGTCAGCCACGAACGAATGATCGATCAGAAGGACAGCGATATCTTTGGAGCACGAATGCGCAATAACGGAGCTCTACAGGAAAAAGTGCAAAAGAGTAAAAAAATAGACGGTGGCCAAATTTTTCAAAACTAAACTGAGTTGCGTAGATGGCTAAGAGATGAAGGCTTAAGACATTAGATCAGCCGGCTGCAGTGTGGAATGAGGTCATGCTACCGCATCCAATCTTCACAAGAAGCTGCCCAAATACGGCCGTAGGAGCAAACACGAGCCAGGCAAAAAAGAAAAAACACTTACGCACGAGTCGAGGAAGATATCCAAAAAGCTAAATCCACAGCAAATTGTGAAGAAGAAATGAATAGCTTATTTGTTTTCCCCCATAACAGATCTGAAAGACAAACGAATGCTGCACTGTCCAATTTTCAACAGGCACAAGCAATCTACCGTAGCTGCTTTAATGGGACTTCGAAGCTGGTGATACACACAATCAAACGCCACTGTTATTCCTTCCCTTCCTGCCTCCACGCAGCAAGCAGGCTCAAGGCACCGCACACGTCACGGATATGCGAAATAAACACACTCAAAGGCGCTGTTCCTTCGCGAAAAGCCTCTCGTAGTAGATTCCAGTGCCAGCCACGCTCGCGCTTCGCTAGAGTACACCACGAAATCGAAAAACCCGAACCATCGTCGGTCGCACAATTTTGGGGATGCAGCGAGGGGTACAGCCCGCGAATTGCTCGCGTGGCGACTGCTCGTGCAGTCAGTCACCCGTCAGTGCCAAGGCATGCTTCGGTCTCAACAGAACACGCTCCCTTCGCACTCAAGACTAAGGAGAGAGAGAGAGAGAGAGATTGGCCTGACAGGCTTGAGAAGGTGTTTCAAGCCAGCATGCCTGTGTGATGACAGGTGAGGAGAGCGGAAACGATTGATTCTAATACATTTACATTTACATTTAGAACTTTCTTTACATCACTACACATGATGTAGGAGGCCTGCAGAAAAATCTGCCAGTAGCCAGCTTGACAGGGCCGCAGGCCCCCTTGCATTGGCAGTACTCAGTGGAGATAAATAGCACCTATGTCATAACAAAAGAAATCGCGGGAACAGTGCATGAAAGAATACAAGGTGCATACATGATAACTGGAAAGTGGCATTACATACAACTACATTTCTCATGCAAAAAAAAAAAAATGTGTACTACAATTTGAGAAACTCGCGCAATGTCTTGAACGTAATTTTCTCAATTTGTATATTTCGAGCTTCTAAACTGTTTGTTCTGCAACATTTGTTCTGCAAAAAGTTTGTTCTGCAACATTTGAAGGCCGTATGTTGTTCTGCTTGTTTTAACCTTCCATGGCTCGAAATGGCATGTATTGTAAGTCTCTAGATTTCTTTGTAGTTTAGCTATTTCCTGAATAAAACCATTATTATATTTAGCATCTTGTTTGAAGAGTTTGCAAAGCCGGTATTCGTAATAGTTTGTAGCTGGAATAACGCTATACTTTGTGAATAACACACGCAAATGAGAGTGCACTGGAACATTTTCTACAGCTCTTAAAAACGTTTTTTGCAAAATGAGCAACCTTTCAATGTTGGATTTAGTAGTTGATGCCCATATCAAACGACAATAGTTCAGTCTAGAGGAGAAAAGGCTATTGTAAATTAACATTAAAATGTGGCGAGGGAATACATGACGATTTCGAGAAACTATACAACTATTTGTGAAAACTTTTTTGCAATAGAATCGACGTGCACATCCCATGACATTGTGTCTTGAAAAATGACGCCCAAAGTCTTAAAGCTAGGCACAATCTCTATGACAGTTGAGCGTAGTAAAATTTCATTTTGTGTATCGATGTTTTTGTTTCTACTATGAAACATAACCGCTTTTGTTTTAGCAGCGTTTATCCTCAGGCTATTTTTTGTGTCCATTCATCAAGCTTCATTAACGCTACATTGGCTGCAGCTATTATCTGATTGCTCGATTCTCCTGTAAAAAAATACTTGTGTCATCTGCATAGTTTATACATACAGCGGGTGGGGCTATGTTGTACACATTGTTCACATACAAGAATACTCCCTTGTGGTACACCTTAGAAAACTTGAAGTGGTTCGGACAAAGAATCATCTATGGCTACTGTTTGGGTATGGTGTTTTAGGTAAGAATCGATAAGGCTTTTCCACGAAAGCCGTAATGTTCCAGCTTCCTTATCAGCACTGCATGATTGATAGTGTCGAAAGCTTTAGAGAGGTCGACATACAAGCCCAAAACTAGCTTTCCTTCTTCCAGCCTGCTTAAGATGTATTCTTTTTGGGTCACAAGTGCAAGTTCTGTGCTGAATCCTTTGCAAAAACCGAACTGGGAGTTGGCTAGCAGCTTATGTTTTCCTTCAAAAGTTGTCATTCGTTTTAAAATTGCCTTTTCTAAAGCTTTGGAAAAGATGGGAAGTATTGATATGGGACGGTAATTTCCCATATCACTCTTGTCACCTTTTTTATACAGTACACTTACTCGAGCAACCTGCATTCTATGCGGAAATATGGCCTGCTCAAAACATAGATTAAATATATGCACTAGACATGGAGCAAGAAGGTGGGCAACGAAGTTTATTGGTTTTATTTGAAAACCCTCAACGTCTTTGCCACCACTATTTCTTAGGTTTAAAATTATACTTGTAATCTCTGTTTCATTGACCGGAGTCAGAAACATCGAACTTGAATTGCGCGGAAAATTCGGAAGCTCATTAAAAGTCGCGGTTCTGTTGACGTTTGTAAAATATTTATTGAAAGCATCTGCAAGAGGTTTTCCGGTGAGCTCTGTGTCATTTTCTTTTATTTTACAGACTTTCTCAGGTGCTATTTTGTTGTTTAGCATCAAGTTAAGCCTGCGCCAATTAAGTTATGTCCATCCGACCTGCTGCAGGGCAAAATATGCTGTCTAAATATTCACGTCTCGCTTTCTTTATATTTTTATCTAAGCGATTACAATAGGCTTTAAACTCTAGCAGTATTTTTTTAACTTTGCTGTGGATAAACTGGTGATATAACTTATTTTTTTCTCTAAATCTCGCGGAAAGCTCTGTACTAACCCAGTACTCTAGTCGCAGTAAAAAAGGGTAGAACCCTTTTTTACTGCGACTAGAGGAAAACTCTGCTCATAAATTGGCTTGAATATTTCCAGAAAAATATCATATGCAGTGTTTACACTTTTGCTGAAATACATTAGGAAAGCGCCTCCCCTCGTTGCGCGGATGCACACATGACCGCACGCTGAAGTACCGCGATACTCCGCAAACTGGCAGCGGTCCTTCCGGCGCGAAAACGCTATTCCGATGGGTAAACCCTGAGCAAGATCTTGCGATGTGTGACGCAAACAGCTCAGCTTCGCTGGCCACGGCGCGAGAACACTAGGCTATATCGCCGAAGCCGAACACGCCTTGTGTTTAAGCTGCGACACACTGTCATTCTGTGCATTGCACAGCGTCTTCTTCATCAACTAATGCTACTATCAAACTAGTATTCGCGCTCTGAGTGACAGAGATGTGCGCTGCATGCGTTGGCGAGGGAGGAACAACGAAGACACGAGAGCGCAACTAAGAGAGAGAGAGAACGACAGGAGGAGAGGGAAAGAAAGAAAACAGCGCGAAAATAGGGAACCGAAAACGGCAGGCGGAGAAAACAAGCAACCTAGGGTGCCTCGATGCCCGCTCGCCTCACCTTCGCTTTCAGGGTGAGGGCACCCTTTGTAGCACCCTGCGCCGCCGTTTCCCCCTCGCAGCGGCATGTTGGGTCACATGCGCCGGTCGCGTATACTGCGCGCTATGTATGTGGCGTCGTTTTTGTGCGGTGGCGTGGCGACTGCAATGATGCAAATAAACTGGAAATTGACGCTGCATGGTCGTTTCGCTCTTGGAAGCAATGTTCTGCCAGTTTTGAATGTTTTTTACATGATGCAGTCGCTGCGAATGCACGCCGATCGAGAAGTTATGACCGGCTGCTGCGTTCCCCGCTTACTGGCTACACTGAAATAGAGGCTGCGGTTATTGGCGCCTCCTTCGTAGTCACAATTTACAGTATCAGGGTCGCCGAATGCTGTTGGATTATGCTACATTTGCTGTTGTAATGTAAAAACTGCTTACTAGATCCCAAGTTTCTCAGGTACGCCAGCAGCGCGGAGAATGATCTGCCGAACATAACTATTTTTTGCGTGGTTAATACCCGCTTGTCCAACATTAACTGGGATGACTGTCTCATTACTCCACCATATGTAAAGGATTCCAAGCAGTAATAGGAAATTTCTTTTCCAAACGATCCGTCGCCACACCCTTCTGGGGCGGACAACTGAGGACATGTCTGAAACAATACGTTCATATTTTCTCGTTTGCTAAAGGCTTGTTCCGCAAAAAAATTATGCACATGGTCAGAGTTTCCCTCTGAATAGTGTTGAATAGACGTTGATTGATAGTACGATGCGACACCTTGCTGATTATTCAGCAAGACATCTGTCGTTCTTATTGGTTTTTCTTGGAAAGAATTAAAAATTAAAACTCTTTCAGCTGAAAGAATTTGTACAAGGTGGGGAAAATATAACTTACGCAAGCCAAGAAGTTCTGAAAATTGTTGGGCAGTGCAAAAGGAAATTTAATTTTTTTTCTGAAACAACGGATATTAGTCGTGTCAAAAGCCAATGAAGACACTAAGACAAATGATTATCAGTACTGTGGCCCTCCAACAAATTTCGTGCACCAGCACTCAGAAATTTTCCAGAAACTTGTTGACCGTTTTGTCCCTTAGGCTTCATATTTTTGCACGATGACTGAACACACCTGAACTTCCTGATCGATCCTATGGAAGCAAAACAGTAGCAAGCGCAGGCTTTCAGTGAATACAAGTTGCCTTTTGTTTTAGAACGCAGAGCGGAATGTGTACCTTCAGTATCATGTATATTGTAAATAAATGGATTATTCTTTGCTGTTCTGATATTTACGTGCTGTGTTTCACTCAGCAACACTGACTCCTATGGTCAGTGCATTTGATGTCCGCCGTATTCCGATGGCGAAAAGTGCAGAGGCTTAGAGTAGCCACATACAAAATATATCTTTTAATTTGGTTTTGTTGAAGTGGACAGAATGATCATTACGAGGTGGCATTGCCTTGAACCTACCAAAAACTGAAGTCAAAATTTCATGGCGAATAAGCAGTGGTTATGGATATCATGCTCTTGTGCAAAGTGAATCATACACATGAACAAGTTAATTGTAGACTACGAAAGAAAACCACGCAGTAACAAATTCAACAAAGGTGACCGTTTCACACATTTCTTGAAAGCAAGACAAATTATAAAATAATGTGAGTCAATTTTGTGCTACCATCAAACAGTGAGACTCCTACACAGTTCACTGTTCTGTTTCAATAACACCCAAAACACGAGGTGAGCAGTGTATGTCAAAATCTTCAGACAGTTGTTATGCTTTCATATATTTATCTCTTATATACTGCCACTGCTTTGTCGCAGAGCAACAGAGGAGCAAGGGAATGACAAACAACCTCAAAACTGTCGCTGACAGGAAAGCTTGATATTCTCAATAGAACTGCCCAAGTGGCAGTGTTTCGCGATTATGAAACTCCAGCTCTAAATAAGCAATTCTGACTGTTGGAAAAGCAATCGAGATGTACAGTATCTGGATGTACAGATAGTGCTGGGAATGTTACAACCGCTGTGAGAATGTAACGAATGCTCGCAAGGCGCCTAATTTCTCAGCAGATGAGCTGTGAAACATCACATATTTTAGTTTAACTAACTCAGGTTCGCTGTTTGAAACATCTCTGGTACCACCCTTTCTTGTTAGAACACCAGGTTTGAGGATTTTCACGCGGTATGGGCAGTTTTGTCTTCCAAACGGAACGCCGCCGCATTGCGCTCTATGCAGCCGAAGAGGAGAGTGTGACCCAACATGTTGCCGTCGCGGGCAGTGTTCTCACCCTGAAAGCGGAGGCGAGTGGGCATCGAGGCACCCTACCCTGGCAGCACTACACAAGCGGGAATGAAGAAGGGGAGCTCGCGCCCTCACACCATGGTCAGTTCAGAACTGGCCGCTCAGCTGCAAGGCTACAAAACAACAATGAGCACTTTGGTAGAGCGAGGAGGCAGTTTGTTTCAGGTCTCTGACATAAACTGAGCAAACTACGACCTTTAAAGATCACTTCTCATCTTTGTAAATACCATATGTAAAACAGGCCGCAAGATGCCATCTCTCTCTCCCTTTCCACCTATGCTCAAATCACTCGAGGCCCCTTCAACGCAGCTGGACTTGAAACACTACTTATGATGAAAGCAACCTTTGGCCCCGACTTCTGAATATGTTAATTACACAACGGTGCCGACGTGAAGGCTGCACATTTAAAAGCCACGTTCGGAGATCGAAATACCGAATTTTCCTCTGCCTGTCGTCACAGAATGACTGCTTTTATCTGTTTTATAAGTCATGAACTACAGAATAATTTCCTGAAGCGTATATTCTGACAGCTAAACATTTATTCATGTCTAATGATCAGTTAGAAAAGGCAAGCAAATGTAGCAGTGTTTACGTTCATGGATCAGGTTTAAGGCGCTATGTCCACAAATGTGGACACAAATAAAATATGCTTAAATATGAATATTTTTGCATAATTGTTAGCACATCACTTTTGCTTAGTCTACTGATGGTCATCTATACAGAAGATGATTTTTCCATTCACCAGATTTAATTAGCGCCTGAAAGGAATATTTTGCACTCTCTGCTGCACCAGAACACCAGCATCAACGTGGTTGCATGCAAGGCAGGCTTGGGAAGATCGGCACGGCCGAGTCGCCATGTGCAGTTGCAAAAGGTGCGAGCGGCAAGGGCATGAACTGTGCGCCATTTATCCGGCTCATTCGCGCTAGCAGTCGCTTTCCCGAGACTACCGAACCATTTCTTTTTAGTTTGCCGCTAGTCAGCCAGGCCGCACACGAGGGTGCAGTTTTATCATCCATTATCTCCTTTGCCTCCCACTGCTGGCTCTGCAATTGTATCACTGCGCATTTGTTGCTTTGAAAAACGCAGGCGCCGGCATGCCGCCCCGTAGGGAGCTACATAACGTGGGGCGAGTGGGTCCTATATTTGGAGTGAACTTTTTTTTTGGCCAGCAAGAATTTTTTGGGCCAGCGAGGTCTACGTACAGACAGCAATACACAGTATCATTGCACTCTATGAACTTTGTAGAGGTTTTTAGGACCATGTTCAAAATATTTTTGCACAATCTGCCCACCCCCTTTTGGAAGCCATAATTTTTAAAAAAATTAGTGCACAAATTATGCGAGTAAATAAGATACGGTACATCGCCTTTGAAATGACGTTTCACACTTTTGCAACCTGTTCTAGCATGAACTTGGTTTTGATTCACGAAGAGACGACATTATAGGCGCAATGTGAAATCACAAAACTGGCTTGAAAAAATTTGCTTTCTTTATCAGTATTGGTGCTGAGCCCACTTTTCACCCCAGTCAAATCCGGCTGCTGTGAGCCGCCCCTCTGTTTGTAAAGACTGTGTGGGTCTTTCAATTTAAATTTATGTGGTGGTCTTTAAAATTTATTTTAAATAAATTTATGTGGTGGTTCCCAGTCCTCCGTCTGTTTGCGCTGTTTCTACCCAAAATGGAGTTTACAACATCTCAAAGTTGCACACCGGCCATGAGAGATGCCATAGTGGAGAGGGCTCCATATTAATTAGAACCATCTGGAGGTCTCTGATGCACAATGACACTGTGCAGCACGCACGTGTTTGTGCACTTCGCTTCCAGTGAAATGCAGCCACCATGGCCGGAATTCCATCCCACATCATTGAGCTCAGCTCAAAAAACAAACACAATGGCCACTGAGCCACTGCAGCGGGTCAGTGCACATATTTAAGAACCAAATAAAAAAAGGTAGACATGTATAGCCATAATTACTTCAAACTGTTTCCCTTGAGAAAAAGGGTCCAACAACTTTGTAAAAATGCAATAATGCTTCATTATGCCCTGATATGATGGTTCACAGAACATACCTTGGGAATTTAAGCACCGAATGCCAGGCAGAAAAAAAACGGTATCTTAGCTATCGTAGGGTATCGTAGGTAAATATATACATGCGAGTAGGGGCAACATATTCTTGACTTGGCAATCAATGCTGCCAGTCTCAGCCACAGAATGTGTTAGCCGCAATTGTTGCAAACAGTGCTTTTAAGTATAAACATACCACAATTTTTTTTTTGCACAGCTTGATTTTTCACACTTTCATTACAGGCTAAAATTTTGGGAATAATCAATGAACACCACATTCCGTGACTGGTCCAAATTTCAAAACACAACAGTAGTTCCTGCAGAATCTGGCCACCAGCAACAAAGTTTTGATCTGACAGGACTCACAAGAGACACATGACCACAGCATTAAAAGCAAGCTCCCAAACAACATGATGAACCATTTTTTAACCGACGCAATGCATGTATGGCAAGAGGGAATGGAGAAGTGGTGGAGCGCAGCCACTGTGAAGGTGGACTTATAATGCAATGAAGCCTGTGCATACAACACACCTTACTGAGGTGTACATGGGTCTAGAGGCTTGTAAAGAAGCAATTAAAATGGGCTAGACTTTATAAGGTATCATACAAATATGACCACATAAACATCAATTCTGAATTTTGCAGTGATTTCTGCGTTTTGATGACAGGCCAGTGTGCCACACTGCAAGAAACTTCACCTATATCTTTTACAGAATTCAGACTGATGCCAAAAAAAGCCCGTAACTTACATATTCACAATATTCACAATTCAGACCCTTATCAATCCTATGCAATAACCAAATTAGAAGCACTGCAAAACAAAGCTGCACACTTTATTTCATGTAACTATTCCCTGTATTCCATCATTTCAATGATTAAGCGCGACTTAAATCCTCAGCTGTTGGAAACAAGGTGCAAATTCCATCGCTTAATGTTTTTCCACAGGCTTTACCATAATCCTTCTGTCTACACCACTGAGAAAATTAAACCTGCCACTCGTGTTTTTTTACCATAATTATAAAGTGGAGCCGCTATTTGCTAGAACAGATTTCTTACGAATATCATTTCTTCATCTTGCGATTAATCAGTGGAATGACCTTCCAGAAGACAATGTCTACATCACGCGCAACGAAAAATTTGGAGACAGTTTGGTAACGCAACTATGTGATTAGGCAGAATTACTGACCCAAATGTGAGCTGTTTTATCTCCTTTGCTTTATTGTTGTCTGTTTGTTTTCTTTTTCACCTATTTTTGCACCCAAAAATCTCATGCATATGTTACTTATGTATGCACACATGAATATGTACACCGCACCTACTGTATCTTTTTTTTAGACTGTTCATCAGTTAGCGCGTGATGACACAATGTAATGCTTTGATGTTGTGATGACGCCTCCCCCCTATGTAATGTCCCTCGGGGCCTTTACGGTAGTAAAACGAAATGAAATGAAATTTACTCATGCGTTCAGACATGATAAAATTGCATGAAAAAACACACACAAGACAGGGTATGTAGGATGAGCTCGTTGAGTTCACCCTGTACCCTGTTTCTGTGTCTTTTTCACGCAACTTTACCATGTCTGAAGAATTACGCCAACTAACACGACATGTCTTACTCAAGTATACTACTCAAGCTTGGCAGTGTAAACTCTTCACAAGGCCAACAATCACAAACTGCAGGCCACTTGTAAGAACCACAAATATAAAAAACACAGTGAGGACAATTCCATCCGATTTTTGTTATTGTAAAAATCAATTCTGCGGCTCTTTCTAGCTGTAACTTAGAAGGACTTTGGTGTAGGCCAGTTGGTATGACATCATGAAGAGCAAAACCGCAAAACAGGACGGGACGCAAAACAGGACGGGACCGCCCTGTGTTGTCGCCTGCCTCAGTCCCGTCCTGTTTTGCAGTTTTGCTCTTCATGCTTTCTAGCTGTACTGGTGTTTGTCTAGAAACAAAACAGCTTTCTTGCTGAAAACAACTGGATTAAAACTATTCCCGCTCCCCCAATTCAAACTAGTGACATCAAAATCGAAAGGAACTCCCCGATCACTGCCTTGAAATAAATGGATGGCGGTGTAGCCTGGCCTCAGGGACCTGCCATGAAAAACTGCCTCTTTATAATCACAGTTTGTTTATGAAAACAAGCAATGGAGGCATTACATGCACATCATTTCTTGATCTTTGCAAACTTAAACAAGCTCTGTTTTCAGTGTGAGTTGTCCTCTCTATAATTAGAATATGGTAATCTATAAATAAAGGCCAACTTCAACTCGTCCTCACGTCCCTATAAGTCCTTTAAATGTACTTAAAACAAAGCTCTCTGTTCATGCTCAAAAACTTCCTTTGGACTGCCACTGCACCACATGGTTTATGGTTTATGGGGTTTAACATCCCAAAGCGACATAGACAATGGGGGATGCCGTAGTGAAGGGTCTGGAAAATTTCTTTCACCTGGGGTTCTTTACCGTGCACTGACATCGCACAGCACACAGGCCACTAGCACTTTGCCTCCATCAAAATGCAACCGCTGTGGCAGCGATCGAACTTGTAGCCTTTGCACAGTCATCACGCAACTCGTTATTTCAGGCCTGTTCAGAATTATAGATGCTGAAGTGGTTTTTCAACCTTTATGGCTAGGCAAGGCAACTGAAGCTCAGTTAATTTTAAAAGCACTTCAGCTTCATTTCAAACACACAAGCTAACCTTTATCCTGCACCATGAACACTCTGCGGTGTCAACGGTTTACATTATTTTATGCTACTCAATGCAGATGCAGAAGAATATGAAGTACGAAGTATAATTTTTCTGGATACTTGGTGGCAAAAAGACAAACCTCTCAAAAGCAGTTGATTCGGGCATTGCTGGGATTCCAGTGTTTGTAATCAAGATGATCACAGAGCCGGAGAAAAGTCAGCAGCAGGCACAGCTGGTTGTAGTGTTCACGAGACGGGCTGCATTGCTCCAGGGCTCCAAGGCAGGCCACCGTATCATCCACACCTAGCTCCGCACTCTGCACCAGCCCAGCCTCCGACCGGATGCAAAGGAGTTCCAGGAACTTGTGTTTCAGCACAGAGAACCTATAGGGCAAAGAAAAATGCAGGTGGGGTTGCTTAGGCAGTGACCCTAGCCCAGTTAGCAGAGATGGCATAGACAAACTATTTGAAGACATCACAGACACTGGTAGCCTGCATAGAGCCCTTACCCAGCTTCATAAAAATACACTTCTAGTAGTTCACCTGCACGAGTACAACAGCCCAATTTCAGATAAGACAGTGGCCTGAGAATATTGTCCATATTGTCTGATGAATTACCTTCTTACAACCTGCACCCTCTGAATACAGGAACTTCATGTGTGTCAAATACAAATGGGCTAACATAACGAAGGCTATGCACAATGCCAGTACAAAATTATATCAGCTAGGTGCAGCGACGCCACCACTGTCAGGCATCACCGCAATTCACAATGCAAAAAGCTTAGGGCAATAAGCTGAGCCATGGACAAGACATCTGGCCACTTTGACAGGTGACGGCCATCGCCATCCTGCTTACCTTTTGACATATATGATGATAGCCAGCCTCACTGGAAACCACCATAAAAGAATAGTAAAGCACATTTTGACGTAAACAAGTGATGACAAGTCAAACACTTGTCCCAAAAGACATTCATTTTTGCCTGTATCCACTCCGGCAGCGCAGAAAGATACAGAGCACCAAAACCCCAGCATGTTTCTACTTACAGACCCATTGTGGCAGAATTTAGGAATGTGAGTTACCATGCTTACATATGAAGCCATGAGGAAATATTGCAGTTAACCCACCATCATGCAACTTCAAAGCAATGCCAGACAGTGTGAAACAAAAAAAAGAAAATGTTGAATACTGACTTGAAGCGCTTGCTGTCGAAGGCTTCCATGCCCTCAAGAGGCTGGTCGAAATCTAACACATTATCCCACTGCCCATCCAGAATGAGCTGGCGCAGGAAGAGCAGATCATCTGAGAGGGCATCATTGATGACGCCGGACTTCCGCTCCAGGGCCAGCTGGCTGATGCTCAGCTCCCGGTTGGCCAGAAACTCAAGCACCAGCCGCACCACCTACGCTTCTTCCAGGCATAAATGTGCAGCCATTTCAGCTTCCGTCAGCTTTGGCTGCTCCCTAAACAGGAATACGACACACCTATGATTAGAGCCAGATCCCCTACAGGCCTGCGCATTGCATCTACAACTGTTAGCATGTGCAAGAGCTAAATGCTTATCAATCACTTTCCATAGATGTCATTTTCAGTACTGCCCTCAAGTTTATGTTCTGTAATTGTGCATGGCAAAGAAAGTTTTTGCCTGCTGTCTATACTTGATAATGATGCATTCCAGGTCACCTAATGTGATAATGAAAGACCATGAAAAGGCAAGCAACCCAAAAGGTCATGCAACAGAACAGTTGCCTGTATGAGAATAAAAAAACTCCCTACTGCTCCCAGTGATGAAGATTTATTCATTCACTGCTAGCATACTCCATAACAGCCTTGTTAAAAGCAAATAGTAAAGGGCATATTTTAATTGGTGCACTTGCCAACAACTGAAAGAACGAATCATGGCATACAGACTATCTGCCAATTACTCAACTGGAAAGTGTTTGTGCAAGTCCCTATCTTCAAACCTGTCGGTCAGAAGATAACTGTGACACTGCTTCCCAATTTTCTGTTTGGTCTCCAAACTGGTGGACAAAATGTTTTTAACCAAATGCTAATGAAAACTGACCTTTAAGCCTCATGTTCCTCCCCACCAAAGCGCACAATAACCATTCCATAACACCTCCCACAATAACCCATCCATATTTGCTAATGCGAGCATACGATGGGAGAAGTTCTGTTTAACATTAGCACAACCCTCAACCTGCATTCAGCCTCACCATTTCAGCCTATCATTTCTTTCTTTTCTTTATAGATAAAGCTGGCCCTATGAGGGCTGATACAGGTCAGATATCTTATTGGATGCAAAGAAGTAAAGTAGAACATTTTCACAATTTCTCAATATCTTTTTTTGTAAGCATGCCACAATGAAGTGCTGAATTTGTGGCACCATATGAAAAACCTACGGGTAAAAGATCCCCGCAGCCACAATATATATTTGCAACTAGTGAATGAGGGCCCAAAAAACAAAGAAAAAATAAAGATCTGCACAATTAAGACAGATGGGTATTATGCAGAAAAGGGTGTTCTGTAGCCTTTCTGGATATTGTTTTCTAACTGTGTTACTTTGCCAGATGAGGTAATTACATGAGATAGAAAAAAAAAATCCTATTCTTCAATTGTTATTAGGTACAAAGAAAAATTTAACACAACTGAGAGGGGCAGTATGACAACCAATGTGTCATGTATTGCTTTGTATTCAGAGTAATCAGATACTTGTGGAATAAATTCATAAGACAAAATCTGGCTACCTCCAGGAATATAAACAGTGGAAGTAAATTGAGGTAAACTACCATTTTATTGACCGAATCAGTTGTGCCATATTTCAAGGCTATAAACCAAGCTACTATTCTCTTAAAATTTTGTACATTAACATTGTTATATCTTTAACAATGCTGCTGTACTGTAATACTGAAAATGCTAAGGTTAAACCTATTGCTACTGCAGTGTTTATATGCAAGTGTCAGTTTGTGCCTGAAGAACAATAATTTCTGTGATGATTAATTTGGGCTTTGCAATTCAAATCATTATACACTGGTACCCTCTGATACTTAAAATTTCTGATGCAACTCAAAGGCTGTCCATCAAACTTATTTAATAAGTATGCTTTCAATTTATTCTGGCACACAATTTTTGTCGTTCATTTTTGTTTTACGCTTGGCAAAATAATCATTAAATTCTGTCAGTAAAGAATGCTGAGCTACCTGACCTTCAACACTTCAAATCTTTAGAGTAAATATCACAGTCATCAGCAAAATAATTTTCAAGTTTAAAGCCAATGCCTCATGACATATTGCTGATGTTGCTAAGGAAAAGAACAGATCCCAGCATGCATCCTTGAAGGTCGCCTGAGGTTACATTTTGTCCCTGCTTTCGTCCCTATTACCTCCACGAATTGCACTCTATTTGTAAGGTACGTTTTGATGTATTTCACAACAGTAGTGCTAACACCAAAGTTGATTAGTTTTGTGAGAAGTTCTTTGTGTGAAACCTGCCCAAAGGGCTTTTATCAGTCAAACACCTTTGACAGATCTAAGCAAGCCACACATGAAAAAAGCCATAGTATGTTTCTATAAGCAGTGTTATTCTCAATAAATTCTGCTTGAAACCATGCCAGCTGGGGTTGAAACATTCAGGCTTCTCTAAATAGATGGAAAGTGACTTTATTAATACACTTTAATTTCTCTAATCTCTTGCACCACGGACATATTACTCGAAAAAAGGCTTGTAAACTTTAGTAACGTGTGTGCCTCCACATTTGCAAGTAGACATGACTTTTGGCAATAAGACGGCAAACAGGTACAGTATTGTGTTTTAGTGGCATGGAAAAGATAATTCGCAAATATTTGGACTCCCATTTTTCTTTGACCATGTCCACTGGTCATAAAAGTTCTGTCTAACACTGCAAGAGCTCATGTGTGCACTATAATTATACCGTATTCAAACATAGACTTGCAAGAGCAATATGAGCCAGATACCAGATAAGCTCCTTTCTAAGCAAGCAACAAACTGGCTGTGTCTTTTAGTGCAACTCTAAGGAACATGAAAGTTCATATTCACTTTTGACAAAGTTTTTGTGGTTCCTCATGAACCAAAGAACAAAAAGAACATGATCAATGCATGCACACAAAAACAGCCACTGGCTCCATTCTTCTTTGCCACGTTGCTAGCACTGCAGGCTTTTAGTTTTCATCATGCAAATTCTTCAGTCACCTACAAAAATATTGCCACACACAATTATTTTTTTAAATAGTGCATGGTCTTTGCAACCTGAATGAAAAAAACCTAGATTGACTCCTCACCATACAAAACAAAAAATTGTGTAGATAAATGTGTACTGCTTGATTACACAGTAAAACAGTATGCAAACACTACTGTGGTCATACAAAATGAGCAACAAAATGAAATCCATAAATGACACGACTAGAAACTAAAATAGCATGGGCAGTAAAACCTCATTAAGTTGGACTTGGGACCATAGGGAAAATGAACCAATAACCCGGAAGTAGAGTTATTATGTACCTCCATCCGAAAATTCGAGAATGAGGTGAAGCCTTGCCAAAAGGCTCCATCGCACAAATGGCGGGCAGAAAACATATGACGAGCGCGCAGTTTCGGCGTGCTGGAAGAACAGCGCGGGCGTAATTTGCGAGGGGAACGCTCTTTGGTGCCGGAACGGCGATGTTCCTACGGAGAAAAAGAAATGGCCACCGACGCTAGTCTGTGCCTGAAAGCAGCGCACAGATGGAATCGGACAGCAGGCGCATGCGCTGATAGCCCCCGTCGGCGGAGAGCCTCAGAAACCTAAACTACGTGGCCAGGCTATTTTCGGCCTAGCGACAGGGACCTTGCTATCGTAGTCACGCCTGCCGTTACAGGCATGCCTGCAGTGCACCACGCTATAGGAGGGAATT
Organism: Amblyomma americanum; assembly: GCF_052857255.1. Lineage (NCBI taxonomy): Eukaryota > Metazoa > Arthropoda > Arachnida > Ixodida > Ixodidae > Amblyomma > Amblyomma americanum. The sequence goes on from NC_135497.1 coordinate 334,530,969, forward strand.
TCTCTGGATCCATGCCCTCGGTCCCCTATGTGAAATTCCGCAAGTGGGCTTTCCCACATACCTCAGTCGACCAACACAAGCTGGCGAAGCTCACGCAAGAAGAGCTGTAAAGGCAACAGGACGAGTGTCACGGATGTGAACGTTCGGTACGCTGCGCATGGAACACATTATGGATGGATCAAACGAACAACTACGCGCTTTCGCGTTCAGATTGTTCGAAGCGGGTGGTCGGAGACCTTGTTCTCATGACACGCGGTATGTGGGAGAGCCCACTTGCGGAATTTAGCACGGCGTCCAAGCTTATCACCGTCCGCATGTGACCGGTCCACGCGATAAACGACGGAGAAGAAAGCGATCGGGGCAACCCTGCACCATTTTTCTGACTTAGAACTCGATCTTCGGATAATTTGTCAAATTACATAGTTTTGCCACGGTCGGATTTACATTGAAAAGTCGGCTCGACACTCGAATGAAAATTTTCGAATGTTCTAACACTCTCGAATATCCCTTTCTCGAATCTAATTCGAGCCGGCTAACAAACATTTATGATTTGTATTCAAAATTTCGAGCATTCGTACACCCCTAGATTTAAGCAATAAAATTTAATTTCCGCTATGAATGCCAGTCGCCTCTGGCATTTCTTTTTTTCGTCTGATACAAAATTTGAAACATCAGAATCCAAAAAACCAGCCATTTCTTGTATTTTCAGTATCCGAGCTTCCAACACTGGCATCATCTAAAGTAGGTGCTCGCTCGAAAAGTCGCATATTCATAATCTTCGGCTGCTCGACCGCGTGGACTGCGTCTGCTGCGTCACGTTTGCTACGCGCGTCGGCAAGCCGCTTTGGGAGGAGCACTGCGGACGCCTGAAGCAGTTATTTGAAATGTCTGTCACGGCCGGGTCATTAGCAAATAAGCTTGCACGAGCAAGAAGTGAACACAACGCGATGCATCCGCGAAGCGTGCGTTCAGTCCACAGTGCGACAAGCGAGCTTCACAGACACTGCCGAAGAACGACACGGAGCGCGAGAGGAATTCGTGCGGCCACCCGTAGAGTGTCAAGAGCGCCGTTAGCGCCGAGACACAAACACAGCTTCCGCCGCACTCCGCGGGAAGGAGGCAGGGAGGGAGAAAAAGAGAGAGAGAGAGAGAGAGATAGACCGCGGCTTTGCCGAGACTTCCTTTCGTTTTTTTGTTGTTTTTTTTTTTGCTTTGTGCACGCGCGCGGCTTTTTAACTTGGTTGTCCACCGGCAATTCAACCGGGAATGGAAAAATGAAAGATGGCACTTCCAGCAGTTCCACAGCGTCAAGTAACGCGGCACTGTGTCAAAGTAAAGCGGGGCGTTAATAAAACAATTTTACAATGTGTTACTGGCGCGACCGCTGTCACACTAACACCAGCTCGTGATAATTATGGCATCCGAAATTACCAACAGCCCGTGTTTACTCTTTTTTAATCAGAGAGATACTTCGTTTATGCATGCAATCAGTGCCCAAGTCTTTCTTACAACTACCGAAATTCCAGGCTGCACAATCAAAGTCCACATTCATTATCACAGTAGGTATAAATAAAATATTGGCAAATTTCTTAACGGAGAGTTTCATGTTAACAGCCCCATGCAAAGCTGGTGTACTGCATAGTGAAAATTAAATTTGACCAGTAGACCCACAAGCAACCTATCTGTGCTGCATTTATCACCACAACAAAATTATTCGCAACAGCAACTAAGACAAGTTATCATTAAATGAACTCCACACCATTTTTTCCAACATTATTCCTAATTCCTCAATGATGATGTGGGAATCAGCAAGCCTTTGCTGAAAGGAACAAGCTAAGCCATATATTGAAGCAATTAATCAACAGCAAGCTTGGGAATTGCATATGGATCCAGGAGTGTTCCAGCAGTAGGATGCAGGAAAACTTGACATTACCAAAGCCATGCAGTGAAGGACAAGAGGCATTGAAAAGCAATCATTACCACATCATGTAGGTAAAATAAATAGCACATGAAGCACAACACCGCGTGATCAGCATGAGAACACTTTTCTAGCACCTTTCTTTTGCTCCAAAATAATAATTACATGTTACATTAAAGGCATGAATAATAAACAGTAGCACTGCATAACTTGCAACAATTATGTTTCATACAGCCATGCATTTTCGCACGGCTCTGTCCCACTGCAGAAGAATTCCTTCAGTGGATTCTAGCCCGAATCACAGTGGCAGGCAATGACCAGCACAATAAGTACAAACCATGCAAAAAGGGTAAAAACAAATTATTATTAACACAATCACAGCTAAAACTCTGCTAGTACAGGCCAAACATAGTTATATTCTTCCCACTTTTGCATCAACACCTAGCAAGGCACAATGTTTCCAAATGCGCACCAGCGCGGCACATCCACCGAAGAAAATTTTGAACTAGCAGGTTTGGCGTTTTAGAGCACCGAGTTCGTCGTCCAGCCATAAAAGTATTAGTTTCTGTTTGCCCAGAACTGTGACAAACGATGATAGAGTTGTCTAACGTACAATAGCATGCAAAGACTTTCAAGAAAAATTTGGTGAGTGCAGTTACAGATAAAGCAGCCAAAAAATTTAATGCTAACTGCATAAAGCCCGCAAGACAGGACGCCCATGTGGTATCCGCCGAGAAGCTAGGCACACAGAGGCATTTGGTGAAATCTATACCGAAAATCATTATTATTTGCGTGTTCGTATATTTCAAGACCCCATCTTGCTTCCTTCTCCCAACATTATCAGTTCCCATATATTACCCACTGAGTATTTAGCTTTCTATAGCAGCCCGCAGGTGCCGAATTAACGGATATAAGCGAAGGACATATTAATTGTACGTCATTCTACTACATAGCGCAACACATGTGAGGAAAAAAGGATGCAGACTGAACGAGCGCGACAGTTTTTTTTTCTTTTTGTGTGTGCGTGCGTGTTTGTCACGTGTATTACGCTATGAAGTAGTCAGTCCTCAACTATGAGCCAACCAGACCCAAAGCAAACATGTACTGTAATACTATGATTGTACGCACAAAATGAAAGGTATGACCAGCAACAAGTAAACATTGTTCTTCATTTTTTAATGTCACTTATTGTAACAATGTAGATCGCATAATTGCTGCTGGTGACTTCAAATATTTCATGCCCACAACAAAGCCCACACAGATGTGAAGACAGCACAAAACCCCGCAAAATGAGAGAAGAATTTCTCTGAACATCCGACCACAATAACTGCATCTAGGGAAACACGCCTTAAGGCGTGTAGAGGATAGCTTTAAAAAAGAAACTTGACTCTCGGAGAGAGGTCCAAGTTCTAGACAGCCCTAAGACGTCCGGGGCATTTTCCTCGTTAGCGTTGCATAACCCCTCTCGCAACGGCGCCTCTCCTCCTGCTGTACCCTCCTCGTCTTCTCTTTCTCCCTTTCCTTTTATTTTCTCTCCTCCTCCTGTACCCTCCTCGCCTTCTTTTTTCTCTTTCCTTCTATCTCTTTTTCCTCCGCCTCCTCGCCTAGTTCTCCTCTTTCACAGCAGTTCCGCTCTTCGCTCCGTTCCTTTCTTTTCTCTAAGCTAACGAGGAAAATGCCGTGGTCGGCATCGACTTTCGTGCCAAGAGCTCCTTGCGAGCTTATTTCTGTGCACCTACGGCCTTCACTGTATTCAATCACATTTTTCTGCGCTTAAGACATCGGCACAATGCCTTTATTTTAGACGACACGAAAAAAAGCAGGAACTTGCCGTCGAATCGGCTGTTTTCCTGCAAGTCGCCATGCTCTCGCTTTACCACTACCAGCGCGCCCTCATGGCAACAAAACCTACCCTACAGAAAATTTAATTGCGAAACTGAGAGCGCCTCTCATTTTCCTTCCTGTTTTTTAAGTTTGCAGCACACTTTATTAGCAAAATAGAACGTTATTTTTTTAATTCATTGCGTTTCTGTTTTTTTTATGCTGATTTGTACACGCCGCTCTCAGCGCACCTTCGCCGCAACAAATGTTCTTGAAAGAGCGAATTTCAAAACTGAAAACGCTTCTTGTTTTGATTAAAATTTTTGAGTTCGAAACGGTTTTTTGACAAAGCAAAGCATTGCTAATTTTATTTGCGACAGCTTCACAACAAAACGTTAGCACATGGCCCCTTGTACAAATAAATGCTTCATTGCGGAGCATTGCTCGTGTCTGGCTGATTCCAGGATCCGTCAAAAGTGCTGTCAGACACTGTTTGGCAATTTTGACTTCACACTCACAAACTTGCGGCACGCAATACGGTCCCAGAAAACTGGAAATTGGTTTTGGGGGAAACGAAATGGCGCAGTATCTGTCTCACTTATCGGCGGAAGCCTGAACCGCGCCGGAAGGGATGGGATAAAGGAGGTACTAAGAGAAGAAAGGAAGAAAGCGGTGCCGTAGTGGAGGGCTCCGGAATAATTTCGATTACCTGGGGATATTTGACATGCACTGACATCGCACAGTATACGGGCGCGCCTAAGCGTTCGCCTCCATCCAAACGCGGCCGGGTTCGAATCCGGGTACTCCGGATATGGCCTGGCTGCTTTTATTTTTCTGGCTGTCATGTTCACGATGAATGATTCTGTGCATGAATTGATAAGGCTGAATCCTTCAAATTGGGCAGCAGCTCACGCCACCTAGCCAACGCTTTTCCGCTGTCAGCGCATACCCGCACGGTAGCAGGAAGTGACTGAACAGCCAACTTGAATGCAAAACTGAGGGTACTTCTTATTTTGCTTGGTGTAGTTGAGTTCTAAATACAGTTTCTAAAGAAAATAAAGCATCATTCATTTTATTCACTGCGTCATTGCAGCAAAACTAGCCTACGGTCCCTTGTCGTGCAAAAAAAATGCTACCGGCGCGGAGCTACCGCAGAGTTGTTGCTAATTGGCTGATTCCACCGTCAGAGTCTCGTGTTGTCCTTTTACCGCGACAGCGTTAAGGAGCTCGTGTCGCAGAAAAGCCGGTGTAGTCGGCGGCGTTAGCCGTGAGCGGAAAATGACGCATCTCGGTGGACACCTGAACCGCGCGGTTCGGGTGTCCACCGAGATGAGACAGGCGTCCTTTCCTTAAATTGTCCAACGGGCCATGCGTCGCGCATACGGGCGACGGCGTTCCGTGCACCCCTTGGCAACGCTGCAACACGCTGTCGCGTCTCACTCTTAAAGACGAAGCTTAAGCGTCCTCCAAATTTTTTACGTCACGCTCTCAAAACTGAGAGATATACTGAGAGCGCTCCGTAATTCGGCCCCAGGTCATGTTAGAAGTCGAGATGGCAGTTTACCCTTTAATTTTTTTGCTTGTATTCTTTAAATTGCTGCCGCGCAAAATTATCGCCAAAATAGTGCTAACAGCTCTCGATATTTTAAAAGGCTTTTCGTCTTGCAGTTTAGGCAGCACGATTGTGTCATCCGTGTTCAATGCCTTCTTGTGCTTTGATGACCTCATGCAACCTTAGCAATCCCGCCCAGCAACCTTTGTTAATAGTTGCAGACTTCCAGCACTAGAAGGGAGATTGTTCAGGCTAGTGGGTAATTCACACGAGGTTCCATAGCGCAAAAGCAGGGACTCGACAGAACACGAGCGCATTAAACACATCCCCTTGATATTCTGTTTGGCTTACGAGTTTATTTTGTGGGAGTTTAACGTCCCGAAGCGACTCAGGCTATGAGGGACGCCGTAGTAAAGGGCTCAGGAAATTTCGACCACCTCGGCCTCTTTAATGTGCTCTGACATCGCACAGTGCACGGTCATCTAGAACTCGATCGCCAAGGCCGGGACCGAACCGTTGTTTTTCGGGTCGGCAGCCGAGCTCAATAAACAACTGTGCCACCTCGGCGGCTTGCCCTTCACATTAGGAGAGACATGGTTCAGGACAAATCCTTTATTTCTTCGAAAATCAGCGCTCCAGTACATATCAGCAACAAACTGAAGAAAAATTCGGCGTCAATAAAACTATGTAAAGAAATTAAGCGAGAATTTCAGAAATTCAGATAACGTTTACACGATCAGGCTGCAAAAGAATGAGTATATACTCCGGAATCACATGGAACGTCCAAGGATTGTGCACGACGCCATATCCAGGAGGCCCACCATGGGTGCGGGTGTCGAAGCGTCCGCCGATATTTTTTGTCTTGAAGAGAAGCCGGCCGTCTATCTTCAGCTTCGAGTACATAATCACGCCAGCTTGGCGCAAAAGCCGCCGTGAGCTCGAACGCCAGCGCTTGCCTCATCTTCTGATTGACGAAGTGCGGCCCATCACTGGCGTTCGAACTCCTTCGCCTTTGCGCCTTCCTGCAGCCACTCCGAAGGCAACTCAGGCGCCATGCTAGCCGTCGAATGCGCCGGCCATATACCGCAGGACACGCCGCACGACGACACCGAGGACAGGTGTTGCCAGCGCCGGAGACCTAAAAGTAGCAAGGCCAATGGCGCGGCGGAGTCCTCGAGAGCCAGCCTTTAAGAGAACCAGGCGTAGGTCGGCGAGGTGTTCCGCTTCTTCGGAGACCACAGCGTGCCAAGCGGCGACTTGGGCTATGACCGACCCGCTTGCCACGTTGACTAGCGCGGCCATTGTCCGGTGCAGTCACCTCGCACTGCTCGAGAACGGCGGGAATGTTGGTCTGCGCAAGACAGAAACGGCGTTTAGACGACTGGGCGGAGAGCACAGCGTATTCTATTACGTCGATGAGATGAACGCAGGCCACAAACCCCCCCAATGAGTGCACGTAGAACGTACCTTAAAGAGTGGATGCTCACTCCCTCGCTGCCAGGCTTGAAGCATGATGGTGTGGTTCCACTGCTGTTGCGACTCGAACCTGTAGGGGCGATTCGGCTCCATCGCAGAATGGCCGACAGCAGCAGCTCCAAGTAGAACGGCGGCTCTCCGCGCTCGGGTACCACCGTGGGCTCGTGCGCCGCGCGAGGCTTCAAGAATGGCTCCGCGCCATTGGCAAGGGCCGACATTGTCTCCGAGCGTCGCCGGTGCCGCCAGTAATGGTTCAGCAGAACGCTGGAACATCGTCGAGTTGCACCGAGATGGGGCAGCGAGGCCTACCTTCGCCGGTGTCTTCGATCAGTGCAGCAGCAATCGCGTGGCTCTTGGGGCTCGAAAACTCTCGTGTCCAAAGCAATATGTTCGACGCGTGACTGGCACTGAGCGTGATTCGATGACACGTACGCCGCGTTACACGTGCAGTTGCCGCACCTGATTGGTCAAAACGCCGGAAGCGGATGTGGTGCTTCGTATGGGTATGCAGCGAAAAGAGTTGAAGAAATCGGATGGTGACGTCAAACCATCAAGCCGGGGGCGAAGAGGGAGGCGCGTTTTTTTTTTTTTGATGGAAATAAAAGTTGTTTCAATCAATAAATCAAGGAAGATTTAGAGGAGAGCCCATCACGCATAGAGGAGGGAAAGCTCAGGAGAGATCCTCGCTATTCGAGCTGTACGCAAAAAAGTTTGTCTTAAGTAACACGTTTTCGCAAGCACTACTGGAAGTCTTTAGCCGATTGCGCAGAAAAGGAAAACGCTGGACGCAGCGGGTTCGTCTGCCACATTAGGGCTTTTTTTTTTTACCTATACACGCTACACTAGTGTAGCATGGTAGAATTCTTTTTGCCAGTGTAGAAAAAGTGTCGCTCCGCCCATCTACACGGACGCATTTCTTTTACGCGTAGTGTAGCACGAGGATTCCACTTTCTACATCGCTTTTTTCTTTAAGTGTAGGCTAGCAGACGAAAAAAGAAAGCGCGCGTTTCAAACGAAAAATAATAATAAGTCATAATAATAATTGGTTTTTTGGGAAAGGAAATGTCGCAGTATCTGTCTCATATATCGTTGAACACCTGAACCGCGCCGTAAGGGAAGGGAGAAAGGAGGGAGTGAAAAAAGCAGGAAAGAAAGAGGTGCCGTAGTGGAGGGCTCCGGAATAATTTCGTCCACCTGGGGATCTTTAACATGCACTGACAACGCACAGAACACGGGCGCCTTAGCGTTTCGCCTCCATCTAAACGCAGCCGCCACGGTCGGGTTCGGAGCTCCCGGGTCCGGCCTTGGTCATAATCAAGTATTATTCGGCGAAGGCGCTTATCGCAACTGCGGTAAGCGCGGGAAGGAACTTTCATTTGTTGTGGTAGCCCACCATGGTACGTAGTGTCTTTCGTTGCTTTTGCCTGCTTCGTTTTGAGACGGCGGATGTATGCGCCCCTGTGATCCTTGGAGGCTACACTCGGCAAAATATGCTGTTATACTTACATGAGGTTCATCTTAGTCTCGTGTTAATCGATGGGCTAGAAGGTTAACGTCAGCAGATGAAGTGAAGGGACAAAGTTTTTCTTCAGACAAACTGTGTATATATACACACCCCCTGCCAAATTACAGAGGAAAGAAAACCAAATCTAGCGTACACTTTGAAGACTATGGTTTTTGTGTTCTTATTTTTCCTTATATATGTTACGCATGGTGCCACTGAAATAGAACTTGTTGCTCTGTGCCATGTGTCATGTTTCATTCCTTTTCTTTAAACTGTGTGTCGTGGATCAAGGTGTATATTTAATTATGCTTCCGAACCAACTATCCCACCTTAATGCAGTGTAAAGTACTGCTTTTAAACTTAAGCTGCCTGAAAAGTTGTAGTACACGGCTACCCTGGAAGCTTTCTGTGTCCAGCTTGCTGGCACGAGGCTTATATCTAAATGGCCCTCTGCAACACTTTGTATTTGAGAGCGTATTGCGTTTTGAGTGTAAAGCTGTAAAATGCGCTCATGATGTTGTAAAACAAATCTTCCTTTGCTAGAATCAATTTATAACTTCATGCATGAGGTCCCTGAGCAAGGTTCTTGATGCCGGGTTGTTTGCATGCTATAGTAGAGTAGAAGTGGCCCACATTCTGGCCACACTTTAATCGTGCTCTCTGGTGAATTGCACAACCCTCTTAGTTTTTTGCTGAGTGAGTATGCACGCGCATGGTTTTAGCGGAGTCGTGAAGAATGCTGCCATGCATGGTCACACCTCACCTTAATGTTCAACCTGTCTTTTACTTTATTTATTTGATCCTCAAGGGTCCCTGACGGGACATTACATGAGGAGTGGGCGCAAGAACAGCGGTTAACAATGAATGTTGCATGGAAATCAACACGATGGCATGGCTTCCTCGATGGCAGTCTTGAAATAGGCTGGATCAGGGATTAGTGCTAAGTCGGAGGGAAGGTCATTCCAGTCGCGAGCTGTGTGAACAAAAAATGATTTCTGAAAAGTAATAGTGCGGGCACGATGCGGGATGACGCTGTTTGGATGGCCTGTGTGGGGTGTTCGACGTACTGGTAGAATGAGCTTGCTGTCACGGGGTGAACAATGGAAAAACCTGTGATAAAGGCAGAGACGTGAAATTCGGCGACGGGAAGCGAGAGGAGGAAGTTTTAGTTGGAACTTCAAGGCGGATATGCTAGAGTATCGCGAGTAGTTTGAGAGAATAAAGCGAGTGGCCCGATTCTGAACAGATTCAAAAGCTGAGGTAAGGTTAGAATGATGGGGGTGAAATATTGCTCAAGCGTATTCAAGTTTAGGTCGCACAAATGTTTTATAAGCTAGTAATTTTAAGGAAGAAGGTGTCATGCGCAGGTTACGCCGGAGATACCCAATTGCTCGATTAGATGAGTTTATTATTTGGTTAATGTGGCAAGACCACGATAAGTCACTAGCGAGGTTAATACCAAGATACTTAAAAGAGTTAGCGGAAATAATGGCAGTATCGTTAATTTTATAAGTAGGCGGAGTATAATTTCGGCGGCGGTGAAAATAAATTTACACAGTCTTTGTAGTATTTTGGGACATCAGCCACGTAGTGCACCACTGCTGTATGTTATCCAGGTCATTTTGGAGGAGGTAAGCATCCTCGACGTTAGTTATGGGGCGGTAGAGTACGCAATCATCCGCGAAAAGGCAGATGCTAGATGTTACCGTGGAAGGCAAATCGTTAATGTATATTAGAAAGAGCAAGGGGACAAGAACTTTGCCTTGGGGTACTCCTGAAAGAACGTGTAAGATGATGAGAAGTCATTAGCGGAAACAAATTGCATGCGGTCAGTTAAAAAGCTTCGAATCCAGTTCAAGACACTAGGATGAATATTTAACAGGGACATTTTAAGTCGAAGGCTGGAATGGGGCACTTTATCGAAAGCTTTCTCGAAATCTAGAAATAGCGCATCAGTTGGGATATTGCAGTCAAGATAGGAATGAATGTCATGCAGGAACAAAGCTTATTGGGTTTCACATGAATGGTCTTTCTAGAATCCGTGTTGGTTTGGATGAAAAAAGTTGACCGATGTTAGAAATGTGGCAACATTAGAGTAAATGACGTGTTCGATGATCTTAGAGCATACACTGGTAAGTGAAATGGGTCGATAATTACCTGGGGATGATCTGTCACCTTTCTTAAAAACTGGAATCACCTTCCCAATTCGCCAGTCTTGTGGAACGGAGCCTGTATCAAGCGCCTGTTGAAAAATGAGGGAAAGAATAAGACTGCAAACATGTTTAGTATTCTTCAAGACTTTGGAATTAATTCCATCGATACCGCAGGAAGATGAAAATTTTAGCGAGTCGATAATATTAACAAAACCATGTGCGTTGAAGGTGATGCCATCCATTGGTGGATGCGGCAAAGGCGAGGGATCAGGGACATCACGAGTTGTTTCATTAGTAAAAACTGAAGAGAATGCATGGTTCAAGACATGGGGTACGTCGGACACGCCGACTGGCGAGCCAGTGCTGTCAATGAGAGAAATAGTATTATCAACATTGGGGATCATTGTTTTCCAGAAGCGCTTAGGGTTGCTTTGTAACATTTCAGGGAGGGTAGTGGAAAAAAATCCGGAGTTTAGTTTGGGTAGCGATATCGGAATACTGCAAGGCAGTGGCGTGTATTTGTTCCAGGCACATTTAGTGTTAGATAACTTGGCAGAACGGAAAAGGCGCTTTTTCTTATTATTTAAACGCTTTAGTGTAACATTACACCATGGAGAACGTTTTCGCTCTGTTTTGCTGATGGTGGGGATGTAAAGTCGAATCAAATGCAGTATTTCTGACTTGAAGAGAGACCAGTTCGACTCAGCAGAGCGTAAGTAGTAGGTAGAAGCAAAATGATTATGAAAAACAAGAAGGTCACGATTCATGCTATTGTAGTCTCCATTGTCGTATAGCGTTAGTACCTTTTTGGATTTAGGACTTTTGGTAACGCTGGTAGAAAAGGTAGTGTGAAGTACAACGTGGTCACCAAGGCCCGTAATGTACGAAGGAGCACTGAATTCGTCATGGTGAGTAGCTAAAATAAGGTCAAGAATGTTTGATGTACGGTCAGTCGTGCGGGTGGGCTCAGAAACAACTTGAGACAGGCCGATAGTTAGGCATGAGTTTAAGAATTCACTAGATGCCTGACTTCTTGCTAGGGTGCGGGACATATCATTCCTATCTATGGACGGAAAGTTGAAATCGCCGAAAAGCAAAATGGGGGTGCGTGGATAAGATGAGATTAGCGATTCGAGCGTGTCATGAAAGAGCGTTATGAAGAAACTGTCCGTATCAGGCGGTCGACACCACATACCGATGGGTACGCGAGGGGATGAAGCATGATAGCACACCCAAATCATTTCCAACGAGGTTAGTACGTTAACAACGGCACAATTTAGAATGCGCTTGGGAGCGATAAGAACGCCGCCGTCATGGCAGCCGTCAGGTCTGTCTTTTCGGAATATATCAGTCAGGAAGTTCGGGCAGGATTTCGGAATCTAAGATTAATGAATTTAGCCATGTTTCAGTCAGCAAAACGACGTTACTGGATGATGCGCCTATAAGACTACATAATGAATCACGCTTGGGTATTATACTGCGATTGTTAGTGTGAAAGAGGGACAGATGATCGCTTTTGGACCGTACGTTACTGCTGAGGGGAATTGGTGGCTGCTATGTTTTACGTTCGAGCACCTTCTCAGCGGTGTGATCAAAGATGTACGTTTTACCGACAGAGACTAGCCTATTGTGACGGAGCTTGTAGGGAATGTGGTTAGCTTTCGCAAATTCATTGAGGCGTTTACGGGCGAGTCGGGTGTTAGCGGAGAAGTCCTCGCTGATTGCGTAATCAGTCGATTTAAGCTTATAAGCTGATGATAAAACACGTTCTTTGTCCTTGAACTGCAGAAATTTAACTATGATTGGCTGGTGCTTTTCTCTTTTGAATGTGCCCAGACGATGCGCTCGCTCGATATTATTGCTTTCAATGGTTATATTCCGTTTCTCCTAGGAGTGATCAATTATTCACTGTTCAAAATCACTCCAGCTTTCATTTTCGTCATCTTTGAGCCCATAGAACACCAAATTGCTTCGGCGAGACATGTTTTCAAGGTCATCCATTCGGGCAGTCAAAGTAGATACCTGAGCTGAGCAGTTGTTGATATGCTTTGTACTGTCAATTTGAGATCTTACATTTGAAATAGACTGGGAATCTGTCTCAGTCTTCGCAAGCCTAATGTTTAGGGGCGCAAATGCTTTCTGATGCTCTTCAAGGGTGGACTTGATAGAGCCTAGCTGCTCAAGGATTGTTGACTGCCCGGATTGTAAAACTGTAAGCGTGGCAAGTATATCATTGGAATTGTCAGCAGCAGAGGAGGGGGGAGGCCCTGGATTTGTTTCCACATCCCCGGCCAGCAATAGTAGTTTCAGCAACATGTGGCAACACTCGTAAAACATTACAATAGATCGCCGTGGGCCCGGGAGCACAAACAGACAGCGGTTACTGGAGCGCTTGGCGTAAATGCTGTGATAATTAATTACCTGCGTGACGAAGAAGCGAAGGCAGTTAGGGCGATCCATTTCTGTAGCGCTGCCGAGGCCAGTAAGCGATGCGACGGTTTGGTCGGGCTTTATGTAGCCAAATCCAGGGGCGGGCACGGTGATTGTCGCAGATAGCGATGACGGTGGCCAGGGGCTATGAAGATAATGCAGTAGAAGCAAAGTATCCGTAGTAGTAGGCAGAGGCTCGCACTTCGCTGTCCAAGCTTGATCGTGCAGCGGTTGTTCCATGTCGGTATGGGCATGCGCAGAGGGAAGCACAGGCAACGGGACGACTGTCGATGATGTGCAGGCGGACAGCACTCCGAGGACAGCGAGCAGACGGGGCCAGGAAAGTGGGGTGAACCGCGCAACGAAGAAGCATAGGCAGTTAGGGCGATCCATTTCTGTAGCGCCGCCGAGGCCACTCTTGATGTTGAATATATCAACCTGCCGCCATTGCGTATTCTTCGGCAGCTGGCTTTGTCAAGAGTGCCTTCTGCTGCAGCAGTGAGGAGAAGAAAAATCCTGCAGTTTTTTGTTTTTGGTTTTGAATTCTGTATTTATGTTCATAGCATGTTTTCGTGCGATGACTTTTGATTCACAACTCCAAAAGCCACTCATAGAGGTGACAAAAATGGAGAGGGCCGTGTTACAACCCTGCTCGGGACGGGACGTTTTACCATCCGTTGTCCCCATAAAAAAAGGATGCCTGGCTGTGAAAGTACCTGCGGAGGTTTTGCCACGCTTGACTCGGGGGGAATGACCTTCCCTTTGACTGGTTCCCAGCAAGAGGCGACCGACGATGGACAGACGACAGGGGAAGGCGGGAACGGTGCCTTCAAGCAAGTAACCGTGTCTGACAGGATCCGGCCCTCTCAGGAGAGAGCTTGCCGCAGTTGTGGCCCGCTCCGCCGCACGAGTCACCTGTGTGCCGCTTGTAATACGGTTTCACTACTGTGCGAAATAGCAGCGGACTTTTGATTTCTCCTCGCCCATATGTGTTGGGACTCCACTCGCCACGAGCTGTGCGACTTTTCCCATCATGGAGAAATGTGCCTCTTGTTGAATTGGCCACCACCTGGCGAAGGAGCGGACCTTAGGGGATTTAAGGAGCGAGCGTGCCGAGTGAGAACAAACGCTCTGGGCCCTGGCGACAAGGCTCATCCAGTCGCTCGACGCATGAACTCTTGAATTTTGACTGCTTGCTTTTCTTCATAATGTAAACAACTTTCTTCAAAAGTGCCAGTAAACCCGCTTCTTTTCGTTTTCCCAAACTTTGTGTTCCATATTTCCTCAACCCGAAGTCTGGGACACGCTACCCAACGGAGCCCGTGTTCGAGTAAGCCCCTGCCCCACGACAGCCGACAGGGCTTATATTATCATGACATGGATGATTCATGGGGGCAGGTGTGTAGTACCTCCACCCATTCCAAAACGTGAAATTTTACATAAAAAAACCACGCTGAACCCCTTTTTCTCCACGAAAAGTCCAAAACATACATGCTTGAAATGGGGCCGCCACCCTTTAAGAATGATCCATAAATGAACCCTTGAAGCACTGGAACATAACATGTCTCCCATCCACAGAACTAGTTTGGTGCATAATATACATGACCGTAGCTTTTCAGACAGCTTCTAGAAGTTTAGCAGGGCCTCGTGGCTGCAATATAAATTTCACAGTGTTGTGCGTTACTTCAATGCTCTTTTTCATGTTTAACGCACACAGCTGACTCTGTATGTGCCATTTTTCTCTGTTTGGTGAAGTACTAGCTTATAAAGCACTGCATAGTAGCACACTTTACTTGTGATCCAGAATACAGACATTCAAAGTCAATTTAATGGATGTAATGAAGGGATCAAATTATTTACCATCAACATATATAACCACATGCATCACTAAAATTCAATGCACATGTGCATTCTCAGTTCACTAAGTATATTTTTTCCACACATAACACTATCACAGGACATGGACACAATAAACACGTGTGAGAAAAGGCAACCAAATTCAGTTAGACCATCATTACACTGTGAAAGCTCAGGGGAGCAACATTCCTACAATACATGAAAGGGGCTCTGAAAGGGGCTCCATTAAAGTTGCGGTATGCCTGGGATGTTAAAGCACGCCGCTTCTGGAAGAATTGTCCCGGAAGAATTCTTTAATGCTCTTTGTAGAAACAGGGTTATCTCTAGTCAAAATTTGAATTTCAGCGTCTTCGCGCCTTTTCCTCTCCTCTCGTCACTTATTGAACATTGGAAGGTCCGCCGGCCCCACCTCCGGGGGAGAGCTCCCTGACCTGCCGGAGCTACGCGGCTTATTGGCCGCGGCCTTGGTAGCTGCCTGACGTGGGAAATAATCTAACCAATAGCCATCTCTATGTGTACCTAGATGCGAGCGTTGGAGTAGGGTGCGAACACGAAAAAGTCGCCGGGAAGGGCTCGCCAACTTTCGTGCGTGATTGCGGGTTCTCTGCTGCTTGTAGAAGTGTATTATTTGGTTCAGGTGTTCATGGCAACGCAATGCAGTTATTGAGCAAGTTGATGTCCTCTACTCGTAAGGTGTTTCAGAGCCCCTTGAAGGGTGGCAAGCGAAATCCAAAAATTATTTGGACAGTTGAAACATTTTCGCGGTCGTAAAGTGCGAAAATGCGTCGCTTTTTCGCACTTCTTTAATATAACCTCAGCCAGAAAAGGAATTTCACAACCAGGCACAGGAAGCGGACCTAAAAATAGCGCGCAATCAAAAATACAGACTTGATCCTGATATCAAAAAAGGCACTTGAGCCTGGTACGTCCCAGAGGCAAATAGCTCGCTAAAAGGTTCAAACGTTACACGCTTCAAACGGGCATGCAGCCACGTTTCTAAGAACAAAGCGAACGCAGCTGCTTCCTTTGCAATATATTTGCAATAGGGTATAGGTGATATGATGATGTAATGCGAATTCTATTTCATTATGATTATTTTAACGTGACAGCGTTACGGGTAATTTGTTGCAGAAAACCGAGATCATCGTCGTCCGTGAGCGAACCACCCATGAAAAATCCTCAGAGGAGGAATCTAGGAGGTAGGTGGACCACTTAGATCACGTGACCTTGAGACATTATCACGACCTACCCACCGTGCCAGTTGGCAGTGAAATTAATGATTGGTCGCGAGAGCTTGATAATGACCAATGCCGCATATACGGGGATTAAATGCATTATTAGTATCGCGTCATACCCTTACGGCGGAGCTGAAGTGTCACCCAGTTTTTGTGCGAACGCAATACTTCACACGGTCGAACCCAGCCCCGAAAATTGTGGCGTGCATGACCTTGAGCTCGATCTTGTTAAACCTGCAGAAATAAAACAAATATTGCCGCGCCTGGGTCACGAACCCGCGGTCGTCCGCACAATACAGCTTCGCTGTCCACTGCACGAGAGCACTTTGCTATCGCCGCAGTCAACCGCACCCCCGGTTGTACCCCTAACACGCTATCTCTCTGAACATTGCACGTCGTCGTCTAGGGGACGTTCGCTTGGTACGAAAGTTTGAGAGAAATTATTCTCGAGGACAATGTAAGGCAATGTCTTGGCAAGAGTCAAGAGAATTCGAAACCAAGTGCTTTCGCACGTCCTACTCGATTTAATGGCGTTAAAAGTGCGATTTTTTTCCACTTAGTTATTGCTGCATGGCACCACTATCGCTCTTATCAGTCAGCCAAACGGGCGAAGGATAAGAAACGATTACTATCTAAAAGAAATTATTTTATCACAGTGACACTACATTGATTCCGCGATTTCTGTTCACTACCCTACAAACCAGAAGTCGCGGTTAATCACTCCCAAGAGGCGATGTCACTGTTATCGCTTTCGACCTTTGCTGACAAAAAAAAAAAATATTTGAAACAGGACATGGTAAGTGAAATTTATGAGGACGAGGAAAGACACAAGGGAACAGCTTTATCAGTTACAACTCAAGTGACATTGATTGGCCACGTCTTCCATTTCGTTTTGTGCGAAGCAGCAAGACGAACTGATAACCGCACGCTCTTGCTTACCTGATATCTTACTTTTTATCAATCACCCGTTCAGAAATGCCTTCATCCTCGATGTAATTGATTAAAAACCTCTTAGACAAATTAAATATGAACATTGCTTTCGAGGAAATGAAAGGCGAAGTAACTGTCTCACTTATCGATGGACAACTCAGCCGAGCCGTGAGGGAAGGCAGGAAGGTGGGAGAGAAAGAAGAAAGAGAGCAAGATTTACTGTAGTGTAAGGCATCGAAACGCGGCCATGGTCGGTTGAATTTTACTGATAAAACTGTGGCTTTATGTCTTTTCTTGTCCTCATAAAATTAATTTACGATGTCCTCCTTCAACTAAGAGTACTTATTTCTTATCATGTGCAAAGGTCGAAGGCGAGAACAGAGGCGAGAAGGCTTTCCCGCGCACTGTTTCCTTCAGAGCCATTAACCGCGAATTGTGGACTGGGCCTTCCAAAAGATGCCTTGCAAAGTAAATCAGGTCATAATTCTTGCTGATAGCTTTTCTGTGCTGAGCCGTTCCCTAACATTTTTCATTACCCGCCGCGGTGGCTGAGTGGTTAGGGCGCTCGCCTACTGATCCGTAGTTCCCAGGTTCGAACCCAACCGCGGGGGCTGCGTTTTTATAGAGGCAAAACGCTAAGGCGCCCGTGTGCTGTGCGATGTCAGTGCACTTTAAAGATCCCCACGTGGTCGAAATTATTCCGGAGCACTCCACTACGGCACCACTTTCTTCCTTTCTTCTTTCACTTCCTCCTTTATCCCTTCCCTTACGGCGCGGTTCAGGTGCCCAACGATATATGACACAGATAGTGCGCCATTTCCTTTCCACAAGAAACCATTTATTATTATTATGATTGTTATTTTTTTTCCGCCGCATGTGAAAGAAGTGCCTTTTCGGTGGGTACCCGGTCGTTGCGGCATTGATGCTACTGTGATGGCTGATTTTTAGCAAACTCTACCCTTTGGGGACTTGTGGTACCATTAATTCCTGACACTGTTCATTTGACAATAGCCCGATTTCAACGGTTCCTGCTACTGCACTCCTTGAGTCATGAGCCTCTCCTTGCTACAGCGGATTTTCAGCATTTGACTTTTCCTTACAGTGTCCGCTTATGCAGTTCAAGGCAATGCGAGGCACCTATGACCGTCTTGCGGTGCAGAATACCACGATTAAATCTTTATTTGTGCCGATCAAATGATCAAGTACATTGTCTCTCCTCTCCTGTCGGTGGTGTGTGTATCTGCGTAAAATTCATTTGCAGATTCCCTTCGCTCGATTAGGCCTTCCACTATCTATTTCGGTCCTTTTCTCATCTGGGGCAAACGCCAGGGGATACGTCCTAAAACCAGGGAGCGATTATCCTCATAAATACATCATTGCGTCAGGGAGATTCCTTTATTAGTTACGATTGTCTTATTTTTTTTCCACTACAACAAAATTTAATCTACATAAACCTTAATTGTTCCGAATGTTTGAATGTGCAAGACACCCTGGCATATCCCCCATTGTGCGTGTGTGCCATTCCTCCAGAGGCCAAGAACAACAACGCGGCGGCGGCGTTTCCGTGGAGGCGAAGCGCGAAAGGCTCCCGCTTGCTTCAAAGCGCCCGTCGACCACTCTCCCGTCCCGCTTCCACGCCGGCCAATTTCAAACACCAGACAGCGGTCTCTTCCTTGTAACCGGTGTATTCCTTGACACCGTCGAGAAAAGACTCTGGGGGTACACAATGGTGTCACCGTGACAAACAAGGGCCAGTTTATCCCAAAATAAAAAGAATCGCGATGCTGTGCGGGCTGACCCCGGAGGGAGTCCTCTGTGGCGTCTCTATATTGAATCAAATGTGGCGCCTATCTGTGTCGTGAAAATCGCCTATAGCTGCAAAGGCGCTAGACGGACGCATCCCAACCAGGAGACACATTGCTTATTTAAAGCAAAAACCCAGCAACCAAACTAGCCGCTGCGGAGGCTCAGTGGTTACGGCGCTCGGCTGCTGACCCGAAAGACGCGGGTTCGATCCCGGCTGCGGCAGTCGAATTTCGATGGAGGCGAAATTCTAGAGGCCCGTATGCTGTGCGATGCCAGTGAGCGATAAAGAACCTCAGGTGGTCGAAATTACCGGAGTCCTTCACTACGGCATCCTCATAGCCTGAATCGCTTTGGGACGCTAGGCCCTCATAAACCATAAACCAACAACCAAACTAACCAAGCTGGGTAATCCATAGCTTAATGGCACACTACATGTGGACGAAGAAAAGTTGCCCTGCATCATTAGGGTCACCATTATTATCATACGCCAGACTACACCCACTGTAGGGCAAAGGCCTCTCCCATATCCCTCCATTTTACCCGCGCCTGTGCCTGCGGCGGCCCTTCTCCCTCGCAAACTTCCTAACCTCATACGCCCCCTATCCTTCTGCCGCCACTGTTGCGCTTCCCTTCGCTTGGAATACAGTATTTTACCCTAAGGACCATCGGTTATTTTGCCTTCGTATTACAGGCCCTGCTCAAGCCTATTTCTTCCTCTTGATTTCGACTAGGATGTCACTAACACACCTTTGTTCCCTCACCCACTCTGTTCTCTTCCTATCTCTTGACGTTACACCTATCATTTCCCTTTTAATTGCTCGTTGCGTTGTCCATTTAAGTTGAACCCTTTTCGTTAGCCTCCACATTCCCGCCTTGTAGGTGAGTACAGGAGAGATATAGCTATTATATACTCCTCTCTCGAAGGATATTGGTAAACTGACATTCACGATCTGAGAGTACCTTCCAAATTCACTTCACTCCAACCTTATTTTTGTAGTTATTTCATTGTTGTGGTTTGAATCTGCGGTATCTATCTGCCCTAAATACCCATATTCCCTTACAACTTCCAGCGCCTCGCTACATATTTTAAACTGCTGCTCCATTTCAGGGAGTGTTCAACATTATTTTTCTGTATTACGATTTTTCGACTCACCGATTTGTTTTCCCTGCCTAGCTCATTGATCACGTCTTGCAATTCGCCCCTGAAATGAATAGGGAGGAAATGTCATCAGCGAGTCGCAGATTACTAAGGTGTTATCCATTTGCTCTTATCCCCAACTGTTCGAAATGCAGGTCTCCGAATACCTCGCGTAAACAGGCGGTAGATATCTCGCTGCCTGGTACCTTTCCTTAATGGGATTTTACTACTTTTTTTATGGAGGTTTATGGTGGCTGTGCACACCCATAGATATCTCAGAATTTTTATACGAGGCCCATCTACACATTGATTTAGTAATGCATGCATGACTGCCAATTCATTGACTGAGTCACTTGTTTCCTTGTAGTCTATGAAGGCCACATATAGGGGTCGCTTAAATTCTACGCATTTCTCTGTCACCTGATTGATGGTGTGGACGTGGTCTATTGTCGAGTAGCCTGTACGAAAGCCAGCCTGATCCCTTGGTTGATTGAAGTTTAAAGTTGCCGTGATTCTATTGGCGATGATCTTACTAAGTACCTCGCAGCTAACGGACAGTAAGCTGGTCGGTCTGCAAGTTTTGAAGTTCTTGATATCCCTTTTCTTATGGATTAAAATAATATTAGCGTCCTTTAAAGATTCGGGTACGCTCGAGGTCATGAGGCACTGCTTATACGGGGTGACCAATTTTTCTAGCATAACTTGCGCCCTGTCCGGCCCCAGAGTAACCAATCCCTGTTTTGGTGAGGGAATGCGCCGTCGGCTTTGGCACAAAAATCAGGCCACACCTCAGACAAGGCTATACAATTCCATCAACAGGCGAATTTTTTTATATATCCGGCGGAGAACTGCGAGGCACCGGGATTCGAACCGTGGTCCTCTTGTGTGCGAGGCTGATGCTCTAGCTTTACTATATATCATTGCGCATTCTTGATTTCCCGTTTAACTTTGCTTAAAAGGATGTCATTAACTCTCGTTTGTAAACTGACCCAGTTGCTCTTTTTCTTTGCCTTAACGAGTACCGCCTTCCAATGACATAGAGTCCGCACTCAGCGAAGACTGAGTTTTTTTTAAGTTAGCAAAGGCCACAAAACGAAATGGCCGCGTCGCCATCCCCGGTCCATTTCCAAAGTAAAATGCGTGCGTCGACACCGAATTTCGGGCCTATATCCCAGAGGATACGATACACCACCATTCCCTTCAAAACGGTGGCAACCCGCCCTCTGGGTAAGGATGTCATGAAATTGAGGATTTTCGAATAAAGTTTCTTAGCAGGGCGTCTTGCGCGCGAACGTTGAATGCTGATCGAATAAACTGCTCTCTTGCTTGGCATGGCTCCGTCCGGGCACTTGGTTCGGTCTTTCCGAGCGCCGCACCTGCGCCGTTAATAGAAATAGGAAGCCCGCAAAACGCGGTAAATAACCTCGAAAGGTGTGGCGCACGCAAAGGCGTTTGACTGAGATAAATTAGGAGCCACGCACTCAGCTTGCTGGTGCGAAGGCAGCGTTGTTATGCAAAGTTCAGCTGCGTGCAACCGACGCGCCGAGCTTAGAGCAATGTTCTTGCAGCACAAAAGAAAACAAAGGAAAGCTTGGATTGTATCATTGAATTACGCTATATCAAGTCCAATCGACTTCCTGGAATAAGGGGACAGACCACGAATTTCAGTTGCAATCAAAATGTTTTCATCGTCATCTCATTCTGTACTGTTTTCAGATTCCTCCTTCTCGACAAGTATTTGCACGCAGCTTGGATGGATGAAAAAAAAAAGTAACTGTATGCTCCAGAAACAGAGCAACTGCCAGCGGTTAATTACTAAGTGCAACGACACCGTTCCGTTTCAATCTTCCCGTCCTCCCAATAACCTGAGGTAGATCTTTTCCCGGGATTTTTGCTTGAAAATTTTGACAGGGTGAAAGCGCAGGATTCATGCACCGTCAGATGTACTGTTAAATTGATTATATATTCCAACACAGTAAAATTACATCTCAAAACCAATTGTATTACTAATTGTTTTGTGCTATCATAGATTAATACGCATTTCACTTACAATTACAATTCACCTCAAGTGGCAGGTGGTTATGAATTGTGGTGTGAATATTCATCTTAAAGGTATTTCTTGCAAAGCAGCAGCGACAGTGCCTTCTGTTCGGCGTCACAGACTTTTCTGCGTGAAAGCAGGCAGATCGTATCGGAAGTCGAGATGACGGTTTCCCTCTTACTCATCAGACTGGTCCAGGCATCCGCCCAAGCCACCGGAGTCCTGAACTGAGGAGTCCGCCTACCTGACTCGTAGAACCCTTCAATGAGATAATAAATGTTTTATCTCTCTCTCTCTTACTTCTTGTTCGTCTTTCTCAGAGTCTTTGGCTTGCAAAGCTCTCGATGTTTTAGAATCCTTAGCGTCTTGCAGTTTCGGCAACACGATAGTTGGTAGCGATGCGAATGAAGCGCAGAGAGACGTCAGGCTCATTAGAGACTACTAGACCACACATACAAACTGCTCCGTAGTTCTTGAGTGCACCTTTCTCTCGTCCTTCATGCGCTTTATTGAAATCGTGCAACACTAGCTATACAGCCAAGCCACAAACGTTAATATTGGCACACTTTCCGCATTAAGGACAACACCTTGCAATTCAGTGAAGGTTTGTTTTCTGGACAAATCTTGTATTTCTTCACAAAACAGTACTCCAGCAAATATCAGCAATACATTGGAGAAAAAACAAGCAGTTAATGACATTGAGCCAAGACATCTGAGCAACAATTTGAAAAATTTAGACGTAATTGCCACGTTGAGACCGTAGAAAGATAAATATTCTATGAAGCAGAAACACAACTAATGTCCAGATACTGTGAAAATGTGAACGGTGCCATGTCCACGAGGTCGATCATGGGTCGAGGTTTTCATGCGTGCGAAAATGTTTTTGTCCTTGAAAAGCAGGCGGCCAGGTCTACCTTCAGCTTCAAGTACATAATCACACCAGCGGGGCGGATGAGCGCAGAAGCCGCGATCGCACGTTGGGTCTCCAGAACACGAACGCCAGTCCTTGCCTCATCTTCGTTATTCTAGCTCACTCATTCGATCTGAAGACCCATCACTGGCGTTCGATCTTCTTCCCCTGTGCGGCGTCCTGTAGCCACTCCGCTGGCGATAACGTCATGCTAACCGTCGACTGAGGACGCGCATACGGCAGGGCATGTGGTACGACGCAACGGAGGCCAGGTGGTAGCAGCGCGCAGACCTACCAGTAGCAAGGTCTGTGGCGCGGCGGAGTATTTGAGCGCAAGTGTGGACGAGAACCGGGCGTAGGTCGACGAGGTGTTCCGCTTCTTCGGGCTCCTGTTGGCAAGCGTCGGCACAAGGTAGACCGACGGCGGGGTCACTCGCAAGACGGAGGCAGACGAGGACCACGACGTGCTTGGCGTCGAGCGCGGTTACGACCGACCCGCTGCACACGTTGATCAGCGCGATCACCTTTGCCGTCAGGTGTAGGCACCGCGCACTGACGGAGAATTGCGAAACGGTTGGTCTGTGCAAAGGCACGAATATGTTTCGGAGACTGGACGAAGAACACAACGTTTTCTGCTGCGCCGGTGAGGTGAACTCTGCTCACAGCCGGACAAAGAGCACGTGCAGTACCTCCATTGACTAGTGTCCGCTTTCTCCCTGGCTGCCAGGCTTGAAGCGTGAAAGAGGGCTTGCACTGCTGTTGCAACTCAAACCTGCAGGGCTGCTGCATCCTCATTGGGGTAGGGCACACGACAGCTTTTCCCCGTTGAACTGGGGCGTTCCGAGCTCGGCTACCACCGTCGGCTCATGCGCCGCACCAGGCTTTGAGAAAGGCTCCGCAGCAGTGCCAAGGGACGACGTGGTCGTCTCTGAGCGTCGCCGGTGCCGTCAGTGCTGGTTCTACAGAGCGCTGGAACGTCGTCGCGTTGCGCCGAGTTCGAGACAGCGATGCCGTACCTTTGGCGGTATCTTCGAGCAATGCAGCAGCAATGACGCTGCTCTTGGGGCTCGAAAACTGTCCTCGGCCTGCGCGACACGCTCCTCGCGTCACTAGCGCCGAACGCAACTTGAAGACGGGCGCCACGTGACGAACGAGGGTGAAACGAGCTCCCTTCATCGTTGTCTTCGTCGTATCTCGAACAGTGCCCGGATACCGACTGATGTGCTCTTTGTGGGCAGGAGATTGCTCGATTTTGAGAAGAGGGCTTTTTATACCGTGAAGCGGATTAAGGGACATTATTCGGGATAAATGTTGGTGCAATCTGCCGCTTCGTGACGTCATCAATGAAAATGAACTATAAAAGAAAGCGGATGAATAATAATAAGCAGTAGGGAGAAAAAGGGAATATCTGAAATTGTTCTGGTGCGGCCCATGACCTCATTGGTGGACATTGTCTTGCCGAATTAATCCAATGCCAAATTAATGTTTCTCCCATTGTTAAATAGTATGTTACAAGACTACTTGATGACCTTCCGCTCACATGTTTCAATTGCGACTGATGCCCCGGTGTGTCAAGAAAAAGCAGATCTTAGGCATTTACTCCCAATCCCATGACTGGTCTTTTTCCCTCCGTCTTCAAGATTTCACGCCTATTTATTTGGCCGAGTTTCTCGAGGTGGTTCTTGCGCTGCGCAAGGTACCGAGCTCTTTTCCCGAAGTAATAAAAATTATGGTCTCATTATCCTTATCCCCTTCCTTGTCCGCCTCTACTGAATCACAGCCATTTCGAATACTAAAATTTCTGATCCCTCTGCATGTCCAATAAATTCGGTTTGTTTGGGTTCCTGGACACAGGGGCCTTAATTTAAATGAATCAGTTCATGTTTTAGCGAAGGCAGCGCTGTGTGGTCTGATCGTTGACCCCTTCCAACCTGTGCGTTCATTACGGCGGCGGGGTTTCGTACATATACATCTTGAGAGAATTTGGCGTATCAGCGCTTGCTTCCTTGGACGATTTTCAGCACCTCCTGTTCCCTTGGAGGAGTAAAGTCTGGCGATCTCGCAAACTTGAAGTTTTCTTCACGCGACTACGTTGCTGTGTGCCGCAACTAAATTCTTACCTCTACTGGCCTGGTCTTGCGATCTCCCCATTATGTCCGTATTGTGCTGAGCTGGAAACAGTAGAACAATTTCTTCCCTATTGTCTTCGCTACTTGTCGCTAAGGAGGCGACTGTTAGAAGTCCAATTACAGAAACTCAGTTTGCGTCGGTTTTCTGCGGTTGTTCTATCCATTGGCGCTTGCATGCTTGGACATACCAATCGGAATGTTTGCTCTGCCGTTCAAAATTTTCTTCTAGAATCAGAACGACTACCTCCATAAGCTTTCGTAATGCCCCTTTTACCCCTTATTTTGGTATTTCCTTTGGTATTCCTAAATGTTTCTTTTTTTCCTTCTTTCTTTCTTTTACTCAATCCCTCGCATAAATTTAAGCTTGCTACGCCCCCTTACCACCATCAACCACTTCTGTCACAGAAATTGAGTCGCCCCAAATTTTTTTAGATCATCCCACGTTTGCCCAATGCAGTTTGCAATAGAGGTAGTCGCTGCCTGGTAATGGCCAATCCCCTTTGTGAGTATGTGCCATTATATGAGGCCAACAACAACAATATCAGGACTAAAGTATGCAGTTGGTCCCCCTATTCCGAGAGTCTGTAGGATCTTGCAGCCGCTCTTACCCTTTGGTTAGCTGATGCTGATCTTCCGGTTCCTAGATGGACAGCATTTCCTCGCGCCGCTCGATCGTCGGTTCTTCTATCCTTTCTACATTCGTGTTGTCTCGAGAGGCTCACACCACGTAGAATAGGCCCGCATCTGCGACACAGTCTGCGCAGTGTGTCTCACAATGCGAGAAGCGTCGGCAGCGGGAATGTCCAACCTTTAGGCTTCGCGGTCAAACCAAGTTTCGGCGTCGCTGTGAAGCTGCACCGGCGCCAGAGGGAAGCATTCGAACCAGCAGACACATGGCTCATGTAACTCTTAAAACCTCGCCCAATATAAACCAGGACTGGTAAGCAGATATCAAGCTTAGATCCAATAAACAGCTGAATTAGCCGCGCTGATCCATAGCCTAAACTGCACTGAAGGCATATATATATGTTGGCCTGTAGCAGTATGGCGCCGCATTCTGATCAGAAACCGACCACTCATTGAGAAAATTATGCTTTTATAAGCTAGGAAATCAAGAATTGGAAGATACACTTAAACTCCGCCTTAAGGGTAAGACGATATAGCGTAATGGGTTAACTCCTATATATGCAGAAGGTCATTCTGTACTTTGCATACATAGATCCCTGTGAATCCTCATACCCGTCGTAATGCAGTGGTGCAGAGGGAAAGCGATGCGCCGCTGCCCTGCGATGGCAGGTGCTCCCAGCGGTGGGCCTTGTGCGACCTCAGGTTGCTCTTCCTGATGGACCAATCTTTAATTTTAATGCCAACTGCCACTATCGGCGTGGCGGTTTGCTCACTATCCGGTTGACAGGTTGGGATGACGTCGCAAGGTCACGTGACCTAGGTGGCTCACAAGCCTCGTAGGTTGCTCCTTGTTCACCTGCCAGAGCAATGCCCGTGATTTTTCGCTCAGGAAACCAACGCCGACAACGCCAACACGGCATTTTCAGGCGAACTGGGCACATAACGCTGTCGCTGTCGCGTTACCATGTGACCGTGATCACCGGATTGCATTTGCGGATCTCCGCGGATAGCAACGCTTCCTTTCGGTTCAATGTTCTAGCCGATGAATGCCGATGAAATTTCCCGTTCAGCGCGGATAGCAATCACAGTGGATTGACACGCCTGAACCACGCTTCGAATCTCCCTTTGGTAATTTTTCTGCCTTGGGCAGTATCCTTTGGCTCATTTACCACCCCTCCTAAAGCGTTATTTTAATGCATGTGGCAACTAGCATTGGATCTAGCGACTCCTAAAAAGCGAAGCGCACCTTCCGAGTAATCACTGAAGCGTAGAGCGCCCTTCAGTGCTCGTGACTAGGCGGCGGTGGAGGCATCGAGGCACCCAATTCTCGACTCAGTCGCTGAGCCAGCTGCTGATGATGTTTTGCCGGAAGCGAGGGGGGGGGGGGGGGGGGACCCTGCACCTGGTGCAAGTCTGCCATCACGGTGCTGAGCTGCCTGACAACTGCAACGTGTGCAGTCCAGTTACCTCTTCAAGTGCTCGACGCTGACAAACCACTGGAACGTGCACACAAAATACAGAATTATTATCCACACACAGAATTAATATCCAACTGATAAGCATAACACATTAAAAAAAAAAATTAACGTTCCCCTATGCACCTTGGTTTCGGTGACTGTTGGCTCCCTTCATAAATTTGTCAAACGGGCCCCTCATTTCCTTTAACTTGTCTGCTGATAGCTTAACGAGGGTCTCGGTTCTGGCAGTCTTAATGCCAAAAGGTAGCATAAGAGGGCTCTCGCACAGTTTCCGCCCTCGCCGTTAGATGACGTTCTACGTTACGCTCGCGGTATTACAGGACGTGCTACGTCCGCCGCTATGGTCGAGGGTGGCGCTGGTGAACACTCTCAAGGCTCGCTTACACCCAGTAAACATAAATACCCACGAGAGCAGCAGATTGGACAGCCGTCGCCGTAGCTCAGTTGGTAAGAGCACCGGACGCGATATTCGGAGCTCGTGGGTTCGGATCCCACCGGCGGCATGGTTGTTTTTTCTGCTGCTTTATAAGTAATTTTCTTTAAGCAATTTATTAATCTAAGATTTATTATCCAACTGATAAGCATAACACATAAAAAAAAATTAACGTTCCCCTATGCACCTTGGTTTCGGTGACTGTTGGCTCCCTTCATAAATTTGTCAAACGGGCCCCTCATTTCCTTTAACTTGTCTGCTGATAGCTTAACGAGGGTCTCGGTTCTGGCAGTCTTAATGCCAAAAGGTAGCATAAGAGGGCTCTCGCACAGTTTCCGCCCTCGCCGTTAGATGACGTTCTACGTTACGCTCGCGGTATTACAGGACGTGCTACGTCCGCCGCTATGGTCGAGGGTGGCGCTGGTGAACACTCTCAAGGCTCGCTTACACCCAGTAAACATAAATACCCACGAGAGCAGCAGATTGGACAGCCGTCGCCGTAGCTCAGTTGGTAAGAGCACCGGACGCGATATTCGGAGGTCGTGGGTTCGGATCCCACCGGCGGCATGGTTGTTTTTTCTGCTGCTTTATAAGTAATTTTCTTTAAGCAATTTATTAATCTAAGAATTATTATCCAACTGATAAGCATAACACATTAAAAAAAAATTAACGTTCCCCTATGCACCTTGGTTTCGGTGACTGTTGGCTCCCTTCATAAATTTGTCAAACGGGCCCCTCATTTCCTTTAACTTGTCTGCTGATATATATATATATATATATATATATATATATATATATATATATATATATATATATATATATATATATATATATATATATATATATATATATATATATATATATATATATATATATATATATAGTGGCGTTTTAGAAAGATAGCCTCGAAATGACGTAGCATACTTTGCCACACTCTTTTTTAAAGCACTTGACAACTGTTAACAAACAGCCGCCTCCATGGGTACTCTGTGAAAAAATATTTCTGAAAGTTTTGCTTACATGTGTTTCTATGGGCCGCGCTCCCGCCTCGTCTGTACCCCTAGCCGGGAATCACCTTCTCTAGTACGTAACGCAATGGTTGCATTGCATTCGAAATGACGCTTCATACTTTCAGAATATGTTCTAGGATGAACTTGGTTGTTCTTCACGAAGGGACGAAATCATCACTCACTCAAATCAGGTGCACAGTTAAATCACATACCGAAAAAAACTTTTGCTTCCATGTATTCCTATGGGCGCTAAGCCTACTTTACACCCCAGTTTATCCTGTCGTCTCAGCCGGCGACAGCAGGGCCACCGCATCTTGTTCAAATCACAGATTGGCATTTGTCTACAGCAACGCTATGCATGCGCGGAGAGCAGTTTGGGTGAGATCAAGTGATAGAAACCTATCTCTCCCATGTGAAGCGCCGCCTCCAATCGCGTTTGCGCCTGCGTCACTTCGCTGCGATGAACAATCACGCCGCGGAGCGCGACCACACGCTCTTGTGTTCATCCAAAGAGTGAGGGGCCTTGTATACACCGGTGTGCACGCAAATTTACTACACACGGTTTTGTCGAACGTTTTTTGTTCGGCAACACGGTGATATAGCCCCACTGCACTTTGTTTAAAAGCAGCAGCATCAAAAGCTGGTGCGCCACCAGTACTGGTGCCTTATCAAACACTGCGCGGAATGCTACCCTTGCCGTGCTGCCTTATCAAAACCAGTGCGACATGCATCGTCTGGCCCGGCGTAACTCTTCTAAAACCGTGCCATTGATACCGGAATAACTTTGGGGCTAGTATCATCATCTGTCCCCATGTTTGTTTACAAACGTCAAAACCGTGTATAGATCGTTTGTCCCGTGTGTAACGCGAACGGCAAAAAAAAATAAAGAAGGAAATGAAAAATAACAATTCTGCATACAGGCTTCGTGTCTGCTGCCTGGTCCGTCGGTTGCCAGCAGTTTAAATGCTGCTTCAACTAAACAAAAAGAAGCACACTAGAAATAGTTATATCCCGTTGCTAACATCAGGAAGCGTAACCATATGAGAAGTTGCTGCTGTATACCAGCTACATTTCCCGCGATTTTTGCATGCAAGGGCGCCCACTTAAATTCGGCAACGGAACCGCTGACACGCAGAAACTTAGCGAGAAAGGAAACCTTTCCATTTGGCTCTCGTCGTGGTCGAAACTGCTCTGGAGCGACACGAAATGGAGCGGCGGTCCGTGATCAACACAACTGTCTATTCTTGACCGGAGGGAGCTCCAAAACAGCTTCGGCCGCAGACTAGGCCACTGTACCATCCAGACAGATAACCAGTATGTACACATCACGCGGTATGGCAACATAGCTGCTCCGCACTTGTCTGTCGCGGCAAGCATTAGCACAGAAATGTAGAATGCCCCCTCTTCGATTGTCAGATCTCTTCTCCCTTTTAACTGCTACAATATACCTCTCTCTAAAAACGGGTTCGGTAAGCACTTCGTGGGAGTTACATTGCCTCTGACCTTGCTTTCATGAGTGGAGTCCTCTTCGGTCGCACCTTATTTGCTCGTTCTCCACTGAGTACTGCATCGTTTTAGTTTTTTAAGGAGACCTTGTTCCCGGTTGCGTCACTCAAAAATAAAAATGGCAGAGCACTGCAGACTCCTGCAGTGGAGAAATGCGAAAGCATTTACGTCTGAACGTCAGCATCTTTTTTTTTTTGCGCGTCATTGTTGCCACGTTACAATTATCACGTGACCATTGGATGACGTCAGCAACTTTTTTCGCAATTCATCGTTGTCTAACATCACTACACATCTCCAACACACTTTACCGTCGTACACACCACAACGCGTTCACTTCGTGCCCCTCTAACACGATTTAAAAAAACGACTTTTCGTGGCGCACAGAATTTTTTATACTTTTTTCGAGACCATTTGTTTCTCCCTCTGAAGGCTGGTGGAGCTGGTCTTCAGCACTTGCTTGTTCGTCAGATTGTTTCAAGGCTTTTCTTTTTTAAAACAGCAAACCGTCCTTCCTGCTAGCTGTGTTAAACAGGCGATTAGGTGCTCATTTGCCTATTCTGTTTGCGTCCACTGGCATAGGAGAGTGGGGACTTTGTAGGGTTTTCTTAAGTCACCGGCACATTATATTTGCTCACTTTACGGTTTTCCTTCGAATTCCTCCAGAAGACAGATTGCTAAAGTCCTGACTGAGACGTTGATTCCTGTACCGATGTATTGGCAGCCTTACCTCCCCTTTCTAGACAGCAGCGGGTGCAACGGAACACGTTCAATCGGCTGCAAAGACTTCCTTGTTTAAACTTCACACGCCAACTTTACCTGTCGAAACGTGGCTTCGCGAAAAAGGGACTTTTGTGCCATAGTCAATGAACCATCGCTTGTGTCAGCAGCCAGAAAATATTGATCATTGTTTTGTGTCTTGACGTGATGCCGTACTTTTTTTTTTTGACATTCTTCAACGGAGTCTCAAAAAGGGCATTGAGATTACACCCTATACTACAAGATTTTTGCCTAAAGTGGAAGGTTCCAAGGCGCTGTTTAGTCTTTTACTGCTCATGGGACTGTTTAGCCTGTGGAAGAGCCGCATGACAGATCGCCACGCACAGCTTCCACGTTCATCAAAGTTTCTGTTCAGGGAGCAGTGTGCTACGGTGCGGGGGGTACATGCTGCGCAGGACCGACTTACTCGATGCATGCTTGTGTCTCCCGTAATTTTGATGTGCGGGCAAAGTGAGAGCAGGATGCTGGTGTGACTGTGCATGACGGGTTGCGGGATGCGACCTCGTTAAGTCGGGATTGAAGCCTGTAAGGTCGGGTGTACTTCCATGCAATGAGGAAAAATACCCTTCGTGGCGTATGTGTTGCGTGCCCGCCTGACACACGGAGGGCCTGGTTTCGAGCCGCAATGCTTGCAAATGTTTTTTCGAATGGTCATTTTCGTGCGGACGGGGTCTGATGACATGCTCAGGCGACACTCTCTGCTGACAGGTCCTGTATACGTCAGTCATGAGGCAAGAAATGCTTCCGCATTAAGTTATGGCAACACTCCTTCTTGATAACGGTTCATGATTTAAAGTTCGTAAGGAGGCCAGGTTAAAACCCATTTTATTTATACTGCTCTAACGGCAGATGACTGGAGGTTTAAAATCTTTCTCGAGAAATCGAAGCAGCACGAAAAAACGGGGACGAAAAAGACACACATACGACATACGACAGGCTGCTTCGTTTTCTCAAGATGGATCATTACCAACTGGCCCAAACTTCGGTACTTTTGCATAAAATCTTTCAAAACTTAAGTTGTTGTCTCAAGGATTTTTCGGGACGTATATTTGAGGAACTGCATAGTGTTCGTGGCCTGATGTACAATCATGATTATTTTTCAAATGAATCGGTAGCCAACGTATATTTCATTTACTATTCCCGCCTTCAGTAAGTGCGCCATCGAACCACAGCGCAAAGCATAGGTTTTTTTTCCCTTGCGCACTGCAACGCCTACGGCCCAATAAGAAAAATTGTTTTCTCGTATTTATGGCGTATCATACACGGCGAGTCCATAGGCTGCTAAGCACTAAAAGCATATTGCAGGAAAAATACGTACATCGAACTGTCTAGAGATTAACACGCAGGTTTGACCGATTACGTTTGCAAGCCGTTGCGATCACTCGAGCGTTGACACAAGCGGAGTTCATGCCTAGGCACACCATTAAACACGTGGTCATCGCAGAAATTCCGGTATTTTCGGTCCTTAGGCAGTCGATGTGCTCTTATGAGTGCCAAAATTTCCTGTCACTATACTCTTTAAGAAAATAGTCGAGGTCAGCTTACAATCTAAGGTCATTCTCCAGCGAGAGCTAGCTGCATTACTGTGCTAAGCGGCTATGATTGGCTCAATGGATCTTTCTGCTTTCAGTAACTGCAGGTGTGGCTTTTCGATAACAATAAAAAATACAAGCAATGCACAGTTGTTGCGACCAGAACATTTTTTTAATTGCTTTCCATAATGCCGGACTGATACCTTGTGGTGGCTGAAATGAGTGTATCAATGCACTCCATGCCAAGCACAACGGTGCAAGTATGCTGAAACGCTAGGTTAATTCCCGTATCTCACGGTGTCGTGGGCTAAGGCTGCATTCGAAAGTAGCTGCAATCCCAAATCATGAACTTCTTTGATGAACTGCCTGTAGGTAGCTCCTACACTCAAAACAGAAATGAGTAAAAAGGAAGTAAAATGTCTTCTGACGAACTCCCTTTTTAGGTGGTGCCTCCATGGGACATGCCCATAAAATATGTGTTTAATCGGCTTTTTGGCCACATAGTTTACATATGGGGGAGTATGGGCCAAAACATGGCCGCATATAGCGCCGGGTAAGGGAATGATCCCGATTCAAGTTGCCTCCGTAGGATTTCTTAGGCTTCGGTTACAGACTTGTATCCCTGAGGGTCTGAGCTATAGAGGGCAGGATGTTGCAATTCTTAGACATAAAACCATGCGATCCCTCGCGGTCCTCAGCGAATGGGGAAGATGTTGCTCCCTTGCGTGATCCGTTAATCCTCGGGATGTATTGTGGGCAGCCTCGTAATCGCGGAGTGAGGAGGTGCGCACGTGCACCCATATGAACTGCATAGGCCGCGTGCACTGCTGGAGAAAGCGCTTAAGAAATCAGATAGCGATGGCGGATAACCGTCCCTTGGCGTAGTAATGAATGGCTGATCCTGAAAAGAAAGAAAACTCAAGGGTGAAAGATGCAAATGCTTTGAAGGACGGCAGGTATTCGAGGAGAGCCGTTGGTTAAGATAAGCGAAGGGTACAAGAAGACTGTCGCCCAGCAAAGACGGGCCCGCAGCCGATCATTCCAAGTGTTGCCAGTTTCTTAACTGCCAGTGTTGAACTGCCATCAACTTCAGTCAGTGTGCCATGGATACAGAACACTCTGCTCACGCATTGACCTCTTCGGGGGCCCCATAACTTTAAATAAAGAGTGGTGCTCCCTCTAGGTAGTGAAAATCGCGAAAAGTTGCAAAGGCGTTAGACGGAAGCATCAGGACAAGAAGACGCATTGTTCATCTAACTAAAAACCCCAAGAACCAACCCAGCCAGGTAATCCATAGCTTAATAGAACATTGAGAGCAAATAGAAGTTGACCTGTATAGATGGAGTACCGCGCTTTAAGCGAAAAGAGACCACTCTCCGCTAAAACGGAATTTTTATAAGCTAGAAAAACCATAAAACGAAATACAGGTGTCGCCATCCCCGGCCGATTTCGCATGTAAAATGCGCACGTCGACATCGAAGCTTGGGCGTGGATCCCAGAGGCTGCGCAAAAACGTTATTCACTTCAAACAGTGGCAACCCGCCCTTTTCGGTAACGGCGTCACGAGTTCGAATGGGCTAATGGCGTCTTCGCACTTGGCTCTCTCTTTCCACTACGACACCCAAGCCGGCGAAAAAATACCCCCAAAACGACGCAAAAAACTGCAACGGTGTGGCCCACAGAGAGGCGCTTGATTTATATGAACTATAGGAGTCACGCGCTGCGCTTGCTAATGCGAAGGCGGCGATATTCTGCCGAGTTCAGCTGCGCGCTACTGACGCGCCGAGTTTAACGCAGTTTTTGAAGCGTAACAGAAAAAGGTGAAAAGCTTGGATGGTAGCATTATATTATACTATCTCTGATATTGCGTACTGCTTTCAACTTCTTCCTTGTAGATATGTGCTTGAGAGCAGCTTTGATTGCTGGAAAAATAAAACAGCATGGTCGTGAGACGGAGCGATTGCCAGCGGTGAATGGTCAAGCACATACAACGCTCATCTCATTCTCTGGGTTTTTCCAACCAAACCAATCTTTTTTTCCTGATATTTTCATGAAGAAGTACGGTACGGTGTAAACGTGGGATTCATGCACCGTAGGTACGCTATAAATTGACTAGATTACAGCACAGCACAATTACCTCTCAAAAGAAATTCTGGGGCTGCATTACGTACCGCTCTCAGTACTATAACGCTCACAATTCCCCGCTCCTATTGGTCGGTCTTGGCCGGCGGACAAATGAATTTTTGCGTCACCGGCGGCTTCGATTCACGTAGTGAACACTGCTGCAGTGATAACGTTGCGAACTTAATTATGCGGGCTGAATGTGACTGAAACTTGCGAGCGAAAAACGTAGCCCCTATAGTACGCCCACAATCTTTGCGAGGGAAAATGGCGGCAAACGTAGCAGCGTACTGCGGCGGCGCGAGTAACGAGTTTCGACGCGAGTTTCGCTTGGACAAGGACACTGCATGGCGGTCGTGTCAAGTAATTGCCTATGAACTGGAAGGTTTGCGAGCAATTGCGCTGTCAGTGGAGCGGGAGGCCTTCTGTGTGCGTTTCACTTTTTCGCCAGCGACGGTTTTCAAACCGCGTCGGGATAGTGCAACCGATGGTGAGCAAATGTGTAGGGCAGGTTGCCGAAGCCATCGTGAAGGTTGGGTCGCGGAACGGGTGGGTTCGCTTTCCGGCGACCCCGAAGGGAAGGCGGTGGCGAAGGAGAGCTTCCATCACCACGGTAGCATCCCCGGCGTCGTTGGGTGTGTCGATGGCACACTAATCGCCATCAAGGCGTCTCGGGGCAATGCTGCACACAGGGCAGCCTTCTGGATCCGCAAGGGCTATTACGCCTTGAACACCATGATAGTGAGTAGACTTCATCCTCTGCTGTTTTCGACTGCATGTCTTCGGCTCTAAGTCCGTGCCGCGACAGCGGAAGTTCATGCCTAAACCTGTGTTGTATCTGTTCTTTTTTTTCAAGTCTGCGACTCCAACCTTCGAATCCTGGTCGTAGAACCCCGCTGCCCCGGCTCGTGCTACGACGCGTTCGCGTGGCGCTACTCGTGGCTGCGGTTTGAGGTGGGGAGATGCATGTTGGAGGAAAATGAAAATTGATTTTTGAGGAAAGGAAATGACGCTGTAACTGCCTTACCTATCTCAGCGGACACCCGAACCACACTGTAAGGGAGGGATGAAGGAGGGAGTGAAAGAAGAAAGGAAGAAAGAGTTGCCGCAGTGGAGGTGTCCAGAACGAATCAGACCACCTGGGGATCAAGGTGCACCGACATCGCACAGCACACGGGCCATTTTGCGTTTCGCCTCCATCCAAACGTGGTCGCCGCGGTCGGGTTCGAACTTTGGTACTCCGGCTTAGTAGACGAGCGCCTTAACTAGTGAACCACCGCGGCGGGTGCATGTTGGAGGGCGGGGAGTTTCTTCGGGGTAAGCAGTAAGAAAGCCCTGTCTCGGTGACATATATCGAGCTACAGTGGTCCGTATGCACTGAAGCTACCAGAATGTGACGTGCTCGTTGCACTTGGGAATACGCATTGCGGTACGATACATCCGCCTTGAGCGAGTTGCTCCTGTGTTACTGAATGCAGCAGAAACACAAGGGACATAAAGCATTGTTGAAATGCATAGTATTCCAGGCTTAAACCAAGCCAGAAGGCGTTTCTACGGCACTTGTGACGTGTTGGAAATAGCAGTGAATCATTTACATCAACATGAGCTTCCAAAACTGTCCTTTCAACGGTGTTTGCCTAAACATCTGAGTCGCGCAAAGGTTTCAGACGCTACAAGCCGGAGCGAGCGGATGTCCCCTGCCCCTCAAGACAATGGCCCGCCTCACCTCTACTTCCGGGGGAAAGCTGTGCATGCTCATGTGAGCCAGCTGCGGAGAAACTGTCTCCAGCAGCGACTGGTACAGTTGCACGGGCGATAACATAGGCAATGAACTCGCCGGCCAAGCCTTTGCAGGCAAGGCAATGTCCAGCCAATGCTTGTGTGTATGTCGTGGTTGTTTTGGCTGCAGCTAGGGAAGTGGCAGTTTTTTTGTTTCTTGTTCGCGCTGTGTGTCTGGAAGTCTGCAGTTGCAACGAAGCAAGCGTGCACAACAGCTGCCATATCATCATAGAGTTCCCCGCTCAGCCACTTCAGTCCCGGTCTCCACTTGAAATTCGAGCCGAAACAACTCCTCCAGCAAGCCAAAAGCATGTTCATGCACCCTCCTATGCCGTTGCCCGTGTGGAGCCAGCTGCCCCTCCACTGCCGTCATCTTGCAGCCTGCCTGTGCTGTTTGGAGAGCCACCTGTGCTCGCTGTTTGCATGACAAAGCGCGTGAATAAATAGTGTAATGTTGAAGCAAGGAGGGCAATGTTTGATGAAATCAGAAAGTACCACTGAAGCTTTATTTAGTGCATCCTGCGCCATTTCACACAGGTGGTCACATGAGCACACGCCTTAGCAAAATATATTGCATGCCATAACATTGACAATAATTCCACATGTCTTGTCAAGGGCAACACAATTTGTAATGCTGACATGATAAAAGCAGATTGCTAGACTACAAGCTCAACTGGTAATTATTACAGCTTCTGCACAGCTTGTGCAGGCAATAAGCCCAATTTTGCAGCAAGAGCACAAACGTAGTACACAAGTAGTGCAATGCTCAGTAAGCACTACATAAAAGATTTTACATGACTACAAAACCTTTCACATGTACCAAAGCGTTGATATAGATGATGTAGCCAAAATTGTGTTATTTATGCAGAAGACAGGACATTACTATTTTCTGCCACTTTGCCCAAGTAATTAACCAGGCAAACAGAGCACTCATAAATATTGAAAAATGGTCTAAATGAAACAAGTTCAATGTAAATGCTAATAAAACAAAAGCTGTTTCCTTTCGTCCAAAAAATAGAAATGTACTGTCTTTGTCAAAAGTAACCCATCAGCCGTGACGGCCGGCGGAGCGAGGTGGCTGCCGAGCGGCGGCGCTGCGGCCGCTGGCGCTGGCCCTTGCGCTCCGGTTGCGAGTGTAAACTGGCTGACGTAAGGCTGCGCCCTCGCCCTCCTTCTTTGGATGATAAAAAGTAAGTGGGTAGCATGCGCGGGGTGCCAGTTCGCGCCTTTCGAGCGCTGTGTATCTGAAGGAGTGCGCTGCGCAAGCTTAGCTCGCTCAACGCTCCTTCCGGGTTGGGCCGTGAAGCCACGCTCTTTGCTAGAAAAGCTCGCCCGTGATTTTCTTTTCTGAACGTTTCGAGTGTCGGCAAACTAAGAAGAGGAACGCATCTCGAAAACTCAATGCACTATACCAAGGCTCCGTTTTTTCTGTCGTGAATGTTTTTGCGGCTGGATGAGAGAAAAATGAGGCTCGCTTTCCAATTGTTTCCAATGCACCTATAGCTACATTTTGTACTTCTCGAATCCTGGTTGCACAACAAATTGTGAAATGCTTTCTTTCTCCAGTGGTAGTTACCTTCTTGCATTGGCTGCCGGTAATATCTTCGTTTCAGAAGCGAACTACAAGAAACGCTGTCACTCACATTTCGAACAGACTAGACTCGTGGTCACAACTGCGTGGCGCTGTTTACGAGAACATCATGTCCCGAACCTGACGGCTTTCGGACTCTGCAAACTACTTTTGTGTCGATAGCTTTTGACTAGATACCGGCTTAGTAGTTCAGCGTCCACTGGGAGAGCGGTGTCATGAGGGACATTTTAAAGACACCCCGGATACAACCTTCAAGTGCGGCACAAGATCGATATGGGAGCCACCGCGTTCCTCCTTCCCGAAGTTTCTGGTCGCGATATGGCGAGTAGTGTGCAGGATGTTGAAAGGAAATAGAGAACCAATATTTTTGTCGGCACCCTTCGTGATACAGAGAATTTCTTTCGGGATTATACGTAAAATTAAGCATTCAGTATTATGCAACTTTGGGAGACCGATGTGATATTTAATCGATTTTAAACATTTCACTCTATACACAGAAATTTACCAACAGAACATTGTGGCATTATTTCCTTACTAATATGTAGAAATTACATACGTGTTTGTGTAACATACCATCAGCAGCCAGGACGTTTTAATCAGAATGACAAAATGGTTTTCAATGGATGCTTTGAATCCTTGAGAAAAGGTGGGGAAGGGGGAATGATGTAATACCAAGCCAACTTTCAACAGTGGCCTTTTTTGCGACGCGCCCGCTAAGAGTTGAACAACTTGGCGGTGACGGTAGTAAAGACAAAACCTGGCGGTCATCCAAGAGCCTTATCACCGCCGATCTCAAGTGCCGAAGTTGAAATGCAACGCTAGACTTAAGATATCAGGCATGCAGCTGCCGGCTTCTTAGCTGAGTGACAAAGCGATACGACCGTAAGTTAGCGCTGAAGAATCGAGAGCATAAGAAAAGAACACAAACAAAATCGAATGCGGGAATATTCTGAACGGCATTCTATCACTGCAGTTTTTGTCCCGCATGTGAAAGCCATGCCACGCCTTTCTAACGCTAGGGTTAGGGTTATAGCCCTAGCAGCAACTGGACGATCACAAATTCAAATTGCCAGGGAAGTTGTGTGTTCTCGGTGGGCTGTACAGAGATGCCTGCACGCATACAGAGACGAAGGCTGCATACGAGACGCACCAAGGGAAGGGCGACTTCCCGCAACTACTCCCGATGAAGACCTAGCCATCGTTGCTGCAGTCAGTTGCGAGCCGACGCTGAGCCTCGCCGAAGTCAGAAATGAGCTGGGTCCGCGGGTCTCTCTGAGCACTATCTGCAGGAGGCTAAACGAAGCTGGCCTAAGAAGTCGGGTAGCATGCCAGAGGCCTTGGCTTAGCCAGAGACAAAAGAGCAACGGCTGGAGTTTGCCCGCGAGCACATATCTTGAGGCCCAGAGGAGTGGCGGCTCGTAGTATTTTCCGATGAGTCGACGTTTGTGAGCCGCTGGGACCAGCAGCAACGCGTCTGGCGACTTGTTGGCACAAGGTGAGACCCAATTTCTTTTGTCCACGAACACCTTGCAGCACCGAGTGCTAAATTAAGAAACGGATCGACATGCAGAAACTAAAAACACAAAACCTGCAAGTAAATTGCGACCAAAGAAAGTCTGTGAATGTTCCTGGCCTCAGTTTCATTTCCGCTTAATAAGGACTACTTATACATACATCTTCATTTATTCTGGTTCAATGCAAATGGACAAGGCTTCAGTTAATTGAACAGACATTACAGCAAGCATACTTTTTATTCCCCGTCAAATTCCACATGTCCTCTACCTATCCCTTTCGTTCGTTTCACCTTTTGTGAGAAGCATGCTAGGTTCACATTCCTCACGGTCGATCTCTCCGCTCTTCCTGCTTTAAAGCTTGGAGACTTCACTGTCAGGCAGTGTACTTTTCTCTTTTTTTCAGATATGACACTGAATACATACATCTGGTGACAGCGAGTGGTCGGTGCTCCGTCAGCGCCTGGGGAGTCATGACAAGTAATGGCCTCGGCCCTCTGCATCACATCGAAGGAAATTTGAGCTCTGAAAAATACCTAGACATCATACAGCATGTTCTGCTGCCCTTTATTTTAGACAGGCCTTTTTCTGACGGCATGTTTCTCTTTCAACAGGACCGCAGTCCCATTCACATGGCCAGGTGCGTTCTCGACTTGAACTGAATATTTGTGTTGTAAAGCGCCTTTATGGATCTGCACGCTTTCACCGGACAGAAATTATAATGCGGTAACAAGGGGGGAAAGGAAATAGCGAAGATAAATCACTTGCAAATATACAATATTTGAACCAAATTGCTTCAATGGATAGAACCTTTCCAGAACAAAAATATTGTGAGGAGGCGCCATTCCAGTGCCCAGAAAAAGGCGTATTTATGATTTATGAGGAAGAATGTTATTAATGCAATATGAATGTGGTATTGTTAGAAAGGAGCCTGGAGTAACCCAAACGCAAGGTTCTTTCAACCACGCTGATCCTTCAAACTGCATATGCCGCGTGAGAGTTCTTTTTTGGCACCATTTCACCATCATTCCTTTTTCCTTCTTAATGCTTGCCTTCATTGCTATATATCTGCTTTTTGGTAGCATTTCAACAGATTATGCCACACAGCACATGAGCAGGGATAATAAGGCTCTGAGCACATTTATAGACTCAAGAACCAAGTTTACCTTAACGCCGTAGTAGCGAGCAGAACGCGTTTTATGACCATGGTAGTTCTGAGGCATCCACTAAAAATCACCCTAGTCATGATTATAAACACGAAGGTGAGCGCAGAATTAGACTAATAGCGCTTGTGAAATAAAAAAAGCAAAACGTCGGCTGAGAGCTCTGTTCATTTATACATACATAGATGAGGACAGTAACATCTTTCTTACAAAAAAAAATATCCGCTGAGCGGCTTTTTCGTTCTTTTGTATTTATTTTATCCAGGAGGGTGATCGACGCGCTTCAGGAACTAGGCGTGCAGCTGGTTAATGCAGTACTTTACACTGCATTAAGGTGGGATAGTTGGTTCGGAAGCTTGATTCAATACACACCTTGATCCAAGACACACAGTTTAAAGAAAACGAATGAAACATGACACATGGCACAGAGCAACAAGTTCTACTTCAGTGGCACCATGCGTAACATATATCAGGAAAAATAAGAACACAAAAAGCATAGTCTTCAAAGTGTACGCTAGATTTGGTTTTCTTTCCTCTGTAATTTGGCAGAGGGTGTGTATATATACACAGTTTGTCTGAAGAAAACTTTGTCCCTTCACTTCATCTGTTGACGTTAACCTTCTAGCCCTGCGATTAACACGAGACTAAGATGAACCTGATGTAAGTATAACAGCATATTTTGCCGAGTATAGCCTCCAAGGATCACTGGGGCGCATACATCCGCCGTCTCAAAACGAAGCAGGCAAAAGCGACGAAAGACACTACGTACCATGGTGGGCTACCACAACAAATGAAAGTTCCTTCCCGCGCTTACCGCAGTTGCGATAAGCGCCTTCGCCGAATGCTACTTGATTATATCCTTGGCCGGACCCGGGAGCTCCGAACCCGACCGTGGCGGGTGCGTTTCGATGGAGGCGAAACGCTAAGGCGCCCGTGTGCTGTGCGTTGTCAGTCCATGTTAAAGGTCCCTAGGCGGTTGAAATTATTCCGGAGCTCTCCACTATGGCACCTCTCTCTTCCTTGCTTCTTTCACTCCCTCCTTTCTCCCTTTCCTTACGGCGTGGTTCAGGTGTCGAATGATATATGAGACAGATACTGCGCCATTTCCACCAAAACCAATTCAGTTTTTTTTTTCGTTTACCCGCGCGGTGGCTGAGTGGTTAGGCCGCTCGGCTACTGATCCTGAGTTCCCGGCTTCGAACCCGACCACGGCAGCTGCGTTTTTATGGAAGCAAAACTCCAAGGCACCCGTTTGCTGTGCGATGTCAGTGCTCGTTAAAGATCCCCAGGTGGTCGAAATTATTCCGGAGCCCTCCACTACGGCACCTCTTTCTTTCCTGCTTTTTCACTCCCTCCTTTCTCCCTTCCCTTACGGCGCGGTTGAGGTGTTCAACGATATATGAGACAGATACTGCGCCATTTCCTTTCCCCAAAAACCAATTATTATTATTATTATTACTTATTATTATTTTTCGTTTGAAACGCGCGCTTTCTTTTTTTGTCTGCTTGCCTACACTTAAAAAAAAGCGGTGTAGAAAGTGGAGTCCTCGTGCTACACTACGCGTAAAAGAAATGCGTCCGTGTATAGATGGGCGGACCGACACTTTTTCTACACTGGCAAAAAAGATTCTAGCGTGCTACACTAGTGTAGCCAGTATAGGTAAAAAAGTGGCCCTAATGTAGCAGACGACGCCGCTGCGTCCAGCGTTTTCCTTTGCTGCGCAATCGGCTAAAGACTCCCAGTAGTGCTTGCGAAAACGCGTTACTGTCTTAACTTTTTGCCGTGCAGCTCGAATAGCGAGGGCCTCTCCTGAGCTTTCCCTCCTCTATGCGTGATGGCCTCTCCTCTAAATCTTTCTTGATTGATTGATTGAAACAACTTTTATTTCCATCAAAAAAAGAAAAAAAAACGCGCCTCCCTCTTCGCCCCCGGCTTCGTGGTTTGACGTCACCGTCCAATTTCTTCGACTCTTTTCGCTGCATACCCAAACGAAGCACCACATCCGCTTCCGGCGTTTTCACCAATCAGGTGCGGCCCCTGCACGTGTAACGCGGCGTACGTGTCATCGAATCACGCTCAGTGCCAGTCACGCGTCGAACATCTTGCTTTGGACACGAGAGTTTTCGAGCCCCAAGAGCCACGCGATTGCTGCTGCACTGATCGAAGACACCGGCGTAGGTAGGCCTCGCTGCCCCATCTCGGTGCATCTCGACGATGTTCCAGCATTCTGCTGAACCATTACTGGCGGCACCGGCGACGCTCGGAGACAATGTCGGCCCTTGCCAATGGCGCGGAGCCATTCTTGAAGCCTCGCGCGGCGCACGAGCCCACGGTGCTACCCGAGCGCGGAGAGCCGCCGTTCTACTTGGAGCTGCTGCTGTCGGCCATTCTGCGATGAAGCCGAATCGCCCCTACAGGTTCGAGTCGCAACAGCAGTGGAACCACACCATCAAGCTTCAAGCCTGGCAGCCAGGGAGTGAGCATCCACTCTTTAAGGTACATTCTACGTGCACTCATTGGAGGGTTTGTGGCCTGCGTTCATCTCATCGACGTAATAGAATACGTTGTGCTCTCCGCCCAGTCGTCTAAACGCTGTTTCTGTCTTGCGCAGGCCAACATTCCCGCCGTTCTCGAACAGTGCGAGGTGACTGCACCTGACAATGGCCGCGTTAGTCAACGTGGCAAGCGGGTCGGTCATAGCCCAAGTCGCCGCCTGGCACGCAGTGGTCTCCGAAGAAGCGGAACACCTCGCTGACCTACGCCTGGTTGTCTTAGAGGCTGGCTCTCGAGGACTCCGTCGCGCCATTGGCCTTGCTACATTTAGGTCTCCGGCGCTGGCAACACCTGT
This sequence comes from Amblyomma americanum, assembly GCF_052857255.1. NCBI lineage: Eukaryota > Metazoa > Arthropoda > Arachnida > Ixodida > Ixodidae > Amblyomma > Amblyomma americanum. The sequence continues at coordinate 334,574,246 of NC_135497.1, forward strand.
CCTCGGTGTCGTCGTGCGGCGTGTCCTGCGCTATATGGCCGGCGCATTCGACGGCTAGCATGGCGCCTGAGTTTCCTTCGGGGTGGCTGCAGGAAGGCGCAAAGGCGATGGAGTTCGAACGCCAGTGATTGGCCGCACTTCATCAATCAGAACATGAGGCAAGCGCTGGCGTTCGAGCTCACGGCGGCTTCTGCGCCAAGCTGGCGTGATTATGTACTTGAAGCTGAAGATAGCCGGCCGCCTTCTCTTCAAGACCAAAGATACCTGCGGACGCTTCGACACCCGCACCCATGGTGGGCCTCCTGGACATGGCGTCGTGCACAATCTTTGGACGTTCCATGTGCTTCCGGAGTATATACTCATTTTTTTCAGTCTGATCGTGTAAACGTTATCTGAATTTCTGAAATTCTCGCTTCATTTCTTTACATAGTTTTATTGACTCCGAATTTTTCTTCAGTTTGTTGCTGATATTTACTGGAGCGCTGATTTTCGAAGAAATAAAGGATTTGTCCTGAACCAAGTCTCTCTTAATGTGAAGGGCAAGACGCCGCCGTGGCACAGTTGTTTATTGAGCTCGGCTGCCGCCCCGAAAAACAACGGTTCGGTCCCGGCGTTGGCGATCGAGTTCTAGATGACCGTGTACTGTGCGATGTCGGAGCACGTTAAAGAGGCCGAGGTGGTCGAAATTTCCTGAGCCCTTTACTACGGCGTCCCTCATAGCCTGAGTCGCTTCGGGACGTTAAACTCCCACAAAATAAACTCATAAGCCAAACAGAATATCAAGGGGATGTGTTTAATGCGCTCGTGTTCTGTCCAGTCCCTGCTTTTGCGCTATGGAACCTCGTGTGAATTACCCACTAGCCTGAGCAATCTCCCTTCTAGTGCTGGAAGTCTGCAACTATTAACAAAGGTTGCTGGGTGGGATTGCTAAGGTTGCATGAGGTCATCAAAGCACAAGAAGGCGTTGAACACGGATGAGAGAATACACATGCGAACTACGAAACACCTTGTACGCATGCGCTGCTAGTCTCTAATGAGTCCGACGTCCTTTTGCGCTTCGTACACTGCACTACCAACAATCGTGCTGCCTAAACTGCAAGACGAAAAGCCTTTTAAAATATCGAGAGCTATTAGCGCTATTTTGGCGATAATTTTGCGCGGCAGCAATTTAAAGAATACAAGCAAAAAAATTAAAGGGGGAACTGCCATCTCGACTCCTAACATGACCTGGGACCGAATTACGGAGTGCTCTCAATATATCTCTCAGTTTTGAGAGCGTGACATAAAAAAACGGCCGTGGCTTAGCTTTTTTAAGCCTGGTGATTGCGAAGCAGGGCCAGCCTTGGTGAGAGATTTCTCCTGTCTTTTCTTCGAACGCTCTCGTCTCTACTGGGGTGTTTCTTCTGCACGCTGTTTTCTTCGCTTTTCGTTTTCCTTCTCTCGAAACGCACGTTCCTTCTCGAGCCGCGCCTCTCTCTCTGTGTTGCGAGAGCGTGCGAACGCGTTTCGCATGAGCTCCGAGGATTACGGCTACCACCCGCGGAATAGCCCTCGACCGGCTGCTGAAACCTTTACTAACGCCTTCAGGACCTCGTCCGGACCACGAGGACGACCGGTGTTTGCGTGCAAGTGCTCGTGTGCCTATTTTTCGGCGCATTTTGCATCGACCACGTTTTTTCCGCCGCTAGGCCTAATAGGCCTAGCACGAGTACGGCCGCCTGGCGGTAACCACTCCCGACGACCTCGGCTCCCCGGAGGGAGCTGACACGCCTGCAACATGGAAGTCACCGTCGAGGGTGAACCGATCACAGAACATGATTTGAACGACGGAACATGGACCTCCATGGCACTCAAGAACCAGCAACGATTCCGAAGATATTCTTCAGAAACACCCAGTAAACCACACCTTCACGATAAGCACGCCCAGCGAGAAACGTGCGAACGCTTACCTCAACCTGCAAGCGTTCGTCATGGGGGAAAAGCAGTACCCCATCAAAGCTTACGCGCCTTCCCCGGATTTCTCGGTAAAAGGCCTCATCCACAACGAGTATTGTGGCGAAACGGACGCGCAGCTTGTTCATAACTACAGCACCTACAGCCCCGACTGGACTATCCTATCGGCAAGACGGTATGGGAGAACAAATCATATAATCATTACGGTAGCCGGAACAGAGCTCCCCCGACTACTCCGATACCCCGGCACAAGACATAAAGGGGTCCTCTTTCTCAACCGAGTAGAGGCCAGCTGCTTCAACTGCCGCAAGACAGGGCACCGACAAGACGTCTGCCCACAAACAAAACGAACCCGCTGCGTCAGGTGCGGAGAAGAGCACCCCCCCCCCCCCCCCACATGAGGGACAACCGCCAACCTGCGTCCCCGTTTGCATCGTCTGCACGGGGGCGCACAGAACCGGGAGCACCAGCTGCAAGTTCAAATTCGTCAAGCAGCAAGCCACCCAGAAATCAGACCTGGCTAGGAACGCCGACCAAAACGCCGGGCAGAGCGACACCTTCGGACGCCAATCGAGGGACAGAACCCGACAAAAAGAGACGCTGACCCTAGGCGACGAGAGGGAGGAGTCCTTCCCGCCGCTGCCACGAAGTAGAAGCAAGTCTGCTACACGACGCAGCCAGTCGCAAGACCTTCGACAGGACCTACCATCGTCCAGCCGGAAGCGGGACCCCAAGAACCCCTCGACAAAGCCAGAAGAAAAGGCTCTCAAGTGGCAGGAAGATCCGGAGAAACAGGCACTTCGCAATCAGGAGAGGGAGCAAGCCATTTTAATAGAACGCATGCAGTCCCAGATCAGTGAGCTAGGCAGTAAACTCGCGAGCCTCACGCAAACCCAACGCCACATTGAAAGCGCGCCAACCGCTAATAACAGGTCTCAATCCCTCCCTCCTTCCGAAGGTGCGGGTATGGACATAGAACAACCGAAGGCTCAAAAAAGACAGGCCCCAAAAGACCAGCAAGAGGCCCAGAATCCCAAGAAGCGAATTGAAACAGACGCGGCGTCCCAACCGACGTCAACTTTCGCTGTTAAAGCCAAGCTAGCTCTCCAGCAGAATGAGAGGGTCAACAAACTGGAAGCCCGAGCAGATAGGCTAGACGCGACATGCACAGATATCGCCAAGAACCTACAACAGACCAGAGAATAAATGATGGACGCCATCAAGGCATTACAAGCCCAAGTGAGCGCAATAGCTAGCGCCGTTACGCAGCTGACAGTGCCCCAACATGGCAGCTCGTAATCAAGATATCATCATCTGGCAATGGAACTGTAGAGGTTTTCGAGGCAAAAAATCCAATCTGCAGCTTTATATTCAAAACTTAGAAGTCAAACCGGACATTATTACGATCCAAGAACCGATGGGACCCGTTAGTTTACCAGGATACAAAACCATATCACAAAAAAACATAAAACACAAAGCAGCAATGACAGCCACGCTAGTGGGTAACCAACTCACGGCCATTCAACATGAATTGGACGATTCTCAAGCAGACTACCCGCTCACCGAAATTATTCCCGCCAGAAAGAGGCAGGGGAGCCTATACGTTCTTAACCTATACAGCTCCCCAAAAGATCAATCCAAAGAAATCCCGGCATTACTAGAGTCCACCCCGAAATTAGCCAAGAATGGGCAGCTAGTGATTACGGGCGACTTCAACGCGCCACACGTAGAGTGGGGACTTCAACGCGCCACACGTAGAGTGGGGATACCAGAAGTCAAGCAAGAAAGGCAACATCCTCTGGAAAAAAAATCCAAGGATTAGGACTCTCGCTACTAAACGATCCTAGCACAGCGACCAGAACTGGCAACAGCGTTAGCCGAGACACCGCCCCGGACCTCACGCTAGCCAGGAATGTGCAGAACCCCGCCTGGCGAAACACAGGCACGGATCTAAACAGCGACCCCTACATCCTGGCCATTACCCTTCGCGCCGAGATTCGGAAGAAGGGCTGGAAGGTAACGAAAGTTACAGACTGGGAAAAATTTCGGAAAGAACGGGATCAAACGGCCCCGACTGAAATCGAAGACATCCAAGATTGGGTTAAATCAATATGTAAGGATGTAGAGTCGCACACAAGCGAAATAACAACAGACGCCGCACAACTAACCTCGATTTAAGATTGGCACACATGTGGGAGGCAAAAAATAGTCTTATGAAGAGGTGGAAGAGACAGCGACTCAACAAAAGGTTACGAAGTCGAATCACCCAACTCGAAAGAGAAATTGAACAATATGCGATAGAACTTACCCGGCAACAATGGTATCAAACCTGTGACAGCCTGAACGGACAACTGGGTAGTAAGAGGGCGTGGCACCTGCTCTGCCACCTTCTCGACCCCACACAGTCCAAGTCGGCTGCGCAAGGACAGCTCGCTAAAGTCATCCATCAACACCCCGGGGACGAACACTACTTCTTGGACCTCCTCAGGGACAAATACCTAAATACCGCATACGACGGAGAAACGAGCCCACAGTATTCGGGACAACCAAATCCGCAGCTGGACGAGCCGTTCAGTGATGCAGAAGTCTGGGCAGCGCTGGGCCAGCTTAGAACAACCTCAGCGGCAGGACCAGATCTGATTACGAATAAGGTCGTCCGTAACCTGGACCTGAAATCTGTCACTGCAGTCACAGATTACTTCAACGTATGCTGGGAGACAGGAATCATTCCCAGCAGCTGGAAACATGCCCGAGTGACATTTATTCCAAAACCCAACAAGAAACTCAACGTGGACAACCTAAGACCCATTTCCCTCACATCCTGTCTCGGGAAACTCATGGAGCACGTGGTTCTGAACAGACTACGGGACTACACCGAAGACCACAACCTCATGCCACACTCCATGGTGGGCTTCAGAAGAGGACTCTCCACCCAAGACGTCATGCTCCAGCTATCACTTGACATACTTGACCCCTCCATTAAGAACACAAGAGCAATATTGAGCCTCGATTTCAAAAAGGCATTCGACAACGTGTCACACAATACCATTCTGAAACACCTAGCCGACCTCAACCCAGGCGAACGGGCGTACAATTATGTTAAAGCCTTCCTAGAAAATAGAACGGTGGAGATCACCGTTGGACCACTGAAATCCACCCCAATCAGGCTCGGAAACAGAGGGACACCACAAGGAGCAGTCTTGTCGCCCTTCCTCTTTAATCTGGCTTTAATCAAGCTTCCAGACAGGCTCAACGCAATTCAAAACATCCATCACACTCTGTACGCAGACGACATAACTATCTGGACGAACCGCGGCTCCGATGGACAAATTGAAGAAGCTCTCCAAGCAGCGGCTGAAACGGTTGAGTTGGAGGCAAGGAGAGCCGGCTTCGAGTGTTCCCAACCAAAATCAGAACTCCTAATCGTACGGCGGAGCAAGAAACCTGAAGACAGGATCCCCATCAGCATTACGATCCAAGGCAAAAACATAGATGAAGTGGAGAACATACGGGTCTTAGGACTCCACATCTCCAACACCTCCCGCAACACTGTAGCACTGGGGAGACTCGAAAGCTCAGTACACCGGGTGGCGCGCATGATCAGGCGCATCGCCAACAAGAGACGAAGCATGAAGGAGCACGACCTATACAAACTCCTTCAAGCATTCGTCATCAGCAAAATTACATATGCCTTCCCATATCTCAATCTCAAGAAAGGAGAAGAACAGAAGATCGATACCCTAATACGGCATGCATACAAAACGGCGTTGGGCCTTCCTAAATTCACAGCCAACGAGAAACTCCTCGCCCTGGGAGTACACAATACATTTTCTGAACTTAAGGAAGCCCACCTAACAACACAGACGGCTCGACTCTCCAGCACTGCAGCGGGCAGAATCGTCCTGGACAGACTTGGCATCGAAGGGGAGCCTATGGCGGACCATCCAGGTCCCGTTCCTAGCCATATCCGAAAAAAGATGAAAATATTACCTCTACCCAAGAACATGAACCCGCAAACCCAACAGGGTCGGCGGGAAGCAAGAGCCAGAGCTCTGCATCGACGCTTGCAGTGTCTTCCAGACGTCATCTACGTCGATGCAGCCAACTACCAAGACAGCCCCCACAGATTCGCCATCTGTGGGGTATCTCATCCTCAGGACCCGGACCCGGCCACTCCACTCATGGCCGCTACAGTATTTACCAAGAACGCGGAAACCGCGGAAGAAGCTGCAATTGCAGCTGCTATCGCCTTTACGGACGCTACAACCATCGTTAGCGATTCCAAATATGCCATTGCGAACTTTGCAAAAGGCCGCATCTCACTCACGGCCAGAAATATCCTGGAAAATGTTAGACACATCCCCCCTCCGAGACATTGACCTGGTATGGGTCCCGGCGCACGCCGGAAACCCCGAAAACGAGGCCGCCAACGCACAAGCTCGAGTTAAAGCCGGCCGAGCAGTAGACGGTCCGAACCCGGAGGCAACCGGTGAAGCGCTAACCTCCTATCACGACCACACCACCCATTTTAGACTCGCACGTAGGCAGTTCCCGCCGCCGCACCCCTCCCTGTCAAGGGAGCGGAGCTGTTTTATACAGCTGGTGTAACGTCACTATGACCGTAGCGCCCCTGGTGAGAGGAGCGGGAGTTATGCCGCCGTTGGTGGCTACCGCCTCGCCTCGCGACGGCGTGAGATGGGGCCCCGTTTTTACACAGCTGGTGTGACGTCACACCGACCGTAGCGCCCCTGGTGAGAGGAGCGGGAGTTAGGCCGCCGTTGGTGGCTACCGCCTCGCCTCGCGACGGCGTGAGATGGGGCCCCGTTTTTACACAGCTGGTGTGACGTCACTCTAGGTCACGTGGTGTGACGTCACGCAGCGAGGTCACGCTAAAGGTCAATGGTGCCTACCACCGCCTCGCCACGGAACGGGCTGAAGTGCGACCTAAAGTAGTCATCATCATCATCATCATCATCATCATCATCAGCCTTACTACACCCACTGCAGGGCAAAGGCCTCTCTCATGTCTCTCCAATTAATCCTATCCTTTGCCAGCTGCATCCACCCTTTGCCTGCAAACTTCTTAATCTCATCCGCCCACCTAACCTTCTGCCGCCCCCTGCTCCGCTTACTTTCTCTTGGAATCCACTCCGTTACCCTTAAGGACCAGCGGTTATCTTGCCTTCGTATTACATGCCCTGCCCAAGCCCATTTCTTTCTCTTGATTTCGACTGGGATGTCATTAACCCGTGTTTGTTCCCTCACCCACTCTGCCCGCTTCCGATCTCTTAACGTTACACTTATCATTTTTCTTTCCATGGCTCGCTGCGTTGTCCTTAACTTAAGCTGAACTCTTTTCGTTAGCCTCCACATTTCTGCCCCGTAGGTGAGTACCGGTAAGATTATGCTGTTGTACACTTTCCTCTCGAGGGAAATTGGTAAACTGCCACTCATGATCTGCGAGAGTTTGCCATATGCGCTCCACCCCATTCTTATCCTTCTAGTTATCTCCCTCTCATGATCCGGATCAGCTGTCACTACCAGCCCTAAGTAGACGTATTCCGTCACAATTTCTAGGCTCTCGCTGCCAATTGTGAACTGTTGTTCCCTTGCTAGGCTGTTGAACATTACCTTGGTTTTCTGCATGTTAATTTTTAGACCCATCGATCTGCTCTGCCTGTCTAACTCATTGATTATGATTTGCAGTTCACCTCCTGAGTGACTCAGCAAGGCAATGTCATCAGCAAATCACAGATTATTTAGGTATTCTCCATTTATTCGTATTCCCAACTGTTCCCAATTCAGGCCTCGAAGAAGAAGAAGAAAGGGAATTTTAATGAAAGAAAGGCGGAGAGGTCGGCCGGTGGTAACAGGGCCCTGGCCTGCTACTCCACACAGGGGAAAGGGAAGAGGAGGAAAAGGAAAGTGTGAATGAAGGCTGATGATGGCATAATACAATGAGTTTCACGGGTGATGTCTATGCACACGCACACACACACACACACACACAACACTGGCTGGCGCTCGCATCGCGGTTACTGGACACACATAAAACTCAAAACTGGTGTCTGCAACACAACACCGACACGTGTCATTAACCATGTAGGTTGTGCACAGGCGGTCACAAACGAGTATCCAGGCCTGTTTCACACAAAAGTTGAGCAGGGCTTTTGTCACACGCCACCAATCAGAACGTCTCGTCCTTGCGCCCAGAAGAGTTTCCTCAGAGAGAGGGCGAGAGTCCAGGTTTTTCACGGTCGCCTCCAATGTTGTTCTTTCAGAAGTATACTTCGGGCACGCGCAAAGAAGGTGTCCAATAGTCTCTGGTGTGTTGCACTGTGCGCAATTTGGGTTACTTTCGATGCCGATCTTGTGAAGATAGTGTTTGGTGTAGGCAACGCCAAGCCGTAGCCGGTGGAGTAAAGTCCCATGACGTCGCACCACCACAGATGGGAAATGTAATCGTGAGCCAACGTCAAGCTTACACACGCGGTCCTGTTGATGACTCGGATCATGCCAGTGCGACTGCATTGCCGCCTGCATTAAATGCGCCAACAAGGCTCCAATGTCTGATCTTGAAAAGGCTATCTCAATGAAAGCACCATCACTATGTGCCATCCGAGCCTCGGCGTCAGCACGCTCGTTTCCCGCTATGCCTCAATGGCTCGGTATTCATTGAAACTTTATGATATGGCCGCGGTGGAAAGCCTCGGCTAACAAAAGCACAATCTGTTGAACCAGCTGCTCGCATGCTCTTGGTTTTAGACAAGTTTGTACGACCTGTAATGCCGATCTCGAGTCGCAGAATATAGTCCATTGCTGCGCTGGCTGGTGACCAATATAAAGGACGGCTTCTCGTATGGCTGCCAATTCGGTTGCCGTAGAGGACGTTTTGTGCATGAGCCTGAAACGGTGACATGAGGCATTTCCTGGCACTATCACCGCTGCAGCTGAAGAAGTGGTCGTAACGGATCCGTCCACGAAAACATGCTGGGTGTTAGTATACATAGATGTAATGTATGACAGCGCCAGCTGTTTCAGTCCGACTGTTGGAATGTGCGTTTTCTTTGTTATCCCTGGGATTGTTGTCCGTATAGATGGTTTTGGTACTGCCCAAAATGGCACCTCCGCAATCTGGTGTGGCGCGTAGTTCGAAGGCAGCGCATTGCGCTGCATCCAAAGGGCTCTGGAAAAGGCTGCATCTGGACGCACCGCACTAATGTTAGTCAGGGGGGGGATGACGATGCCTGGTCAGATGCCGCAAATGCACACGAAGTGGCTCCTGTTGAAAATAAATTCGTGCTGGGCAGGCGCGGGCCTCATAAAATGTGCCCCATGTAGAAGTTTTACATGGCAAACACAAGCATACTCTTAAAGCACGAGCCTGCGCGCTTTCAAGCACACGCAGGCCTGATAGACTGACCCCCGAGAGAACGGGTGCACTGTATCTGAGAAGGCCGACTACCAGCGCCTGGTACACGTGTAGTAAAGGTCGCTCAGAGGGACCCCAACATTTTCCTGCCATACACCGCACAATGCTTGCAAAGCTGTCGAGCTTTTTCTTGAGCACAGAAATGTGCTTCGTCCAGGACAGGTCACGGTCTATCGTAACACCTAAGAATTTGTGATGTGTTACGTATGGAACAATTTGTCCGTCGATTGTGACCGGATACCACGCCATTATCTTGCGTGTGAAAGCCAATGTTACGCTTTTAGTTGGCGAAAGTTCAAGCCCCTGACGGCGCAAGTACGCAGACGTAATGGACACCGAACGCTGCAATCTTGCTTGCACTTGGGGACGCGTGACACTTGATGTCCAGATGCAAATATCGTCTGCGTAGGCGGATATTGAAACAGTCTTCGGTAGTTGTTTGAAAAGGCCAATGAGCACGAGATTGAACAACGTTGGACTGAGCACTCCTCCCTGAGGAACACCACAAGCAACATGATGATCTGCTGTGTCACCTTCAAGAGTCTCCATGTAGACTGTCCGATTTGTCAAATAGCTTGCAATCCAATTGTGTAGACGTCCGCCTATACCACATTCTTCGAGTGCATTTAGTACTGCATCATGCTGAACATTATCGAATGCGCCCTTTATGTCGAGGAAAAGAGCAGCAGTCAACCTGTGACGGCGTTTTTCATGTTCTACCGTTGACACGAGATCAATTACACTGTCGATGGCAGACCGGCCTTTGCGGAAACCCGTCATTGTGGAAGGGTATAGCCCATGTTTTTCAAGGAACCATTCTAGACGGGTTCGCACCATACGCTCCATCGTCTTGCCAATACAACTTGCCAGAGCTACTGGTCTGTAGGATGTTAATGTGAGTGGCGATTTCCCTGGTTTGAGCAAGGCCACAATGCGGCTTCTTTTCCACTGCTGTGGTACAGTGGCAGAGGCCCAAGAGTGGTTGAACAATGCTAAGAGGGCTTCCATTACCTGTGGGCCTAGATGACGAAGCGCATTGTATGTTATTCCATCAGGTCCTGGGGATGAAGGATGCGTGCAAGCAGAAAGAGCTGCTTTCAGTTCTTGAATTGTGAAGGGGATGTCCAGTCGATCGTCCATCGTGGGGGGAGCACATCGATGCTGCCGAGGTAAAGAAGCGCTTCCGGCAATTCTCGAGCAGAAATCCTCCGCCACCTCTAGTTCTTGCCGTCTATCATGAAGTGCCAATGCACGGAAAAGGTGTTTCTGCTGGGGAAATGTCGGCAGTGCTCGAACAACGTGCCAGATTGTGGAGAGTGGTTTGCGGGGATCCAATCTGCTGCAAAATGACCGCCACCGTTGTTTGCCTAGGTTCCCTAAATAGCGCTGTATTTGCTTCTGGGCACGTCGAGAGGCCCGGAGATCCGAGACATCCTTTGTCCTCCGGTATTTTCTTTCTGCGCGCCGACGAATCGCCCGAAGCTGTGCGTAGATCACATCCACTGGTGCTGTGGAATTTGGCGCTGAGATATTGCGTGTTGCATCGTGCATGGCCGAAATAATACGCTGTTCCACATCTGTTGGATCAGCGAGTTTCCCACAGGTTTTTTCTAGAACAATGCGGAAAGCACTCCAGTCGGTGCAACGTATTTTGGCATTTGGAAGACGGTGAAACCACCGTAGCTGCACATACGTCGGTATGTGGTCACTTCCATAACTTTCAATATCAGCACACCACGTTGCGAACGATGACAGGCGCGTGGATACAAATGCAAGGTCCAGGCAGCTGCTGTAGGTAGTCCCGCGTAGAAATGTCGCGTGCCATCATTGAGCAAAACGAGACCTGCATTGTTCATGAACGTGGCGATATCCCGTCCTCGAACGTTCGTAACGGCGCTTCCCCAGCCGTGGTGATGCGCATTGAAATCTCCTACTATTATATGTGGTTCCGAAACGCTGTCAAGTAGCGATTGTAGTCGTAGGGCATCAAATCGACCCCTTGGTGGTATGTAGCCACCTATAATAGAGATTGTGCACCCATTCAAAGTCACAGTGATTGCTGCATACTCGTTGCATACTCGTTGCTATTCAGCCTAATTACTATAGCTGCTACCCTCTCGTTAATACTGTAGAACTCCTCTACGTTGCCAGCTATATCCATATTAATGAGGAATCCCACACCTGGTTCTCGTCTATCCTCTAACCCACGATAGCACAGTATGTGTCCGTCCTTTAGTACTGTATACGCCTCACCTGTCCTCCTAACTTCGCTAAGCCCTATCACATCCCATTTAATTCCCGCTAGTTCCTCAAACAGCACTGCTAGGCTAGCCTCACTAGCTAAAGTTCTAGCGTTAAACGTTGCCAGGTTCAGATTCCAATGGCGGCCTTTCCGGAGCCAGAGATTCTTAGCATTCTCCGCTGCGTCACAGGTCTGACCGCCGCCGTGGTCAGTTGCTCTGCAGCCGCTGGGGACTGAGGGCCGAGGGTTAATTGGTATGATCATAGAAGGTTGTGGCCAAGTACTACACCAGGGTGGCCAAATCCTGCTCTGGTGAGAGATTGCGTTGTCGGTTCTTGTTACCGAGATCAGGCCGCACTCCAGGCCTGGTTATGCAATTCCATCGACACGCGGATTTTTTTTTTAAACCCGGTGGAGAATTGCGCGGCACCAGGATTTGAACCCCGGTCCTCTTGCACGCGAGGCGGATGTTCTACCTCTACGCCATCGCTGCGATGACTAAAGTAGTATTGCTTCGCAATAAAAATTTGGAGGACGCTTAAGCTTCGCCTTTAAGAGTGAGATGCGACAGCGTGTTGCAGCGTTGCCAAGGGGTGCACGGAACGCCATCGCCCATATGCGCGACGCATAGCCCGTTGGACAATTTAAGGAAAGGACGCCTGTCTCACATATCTCGGTGGAAACCCGAACCGCGCGGTTCAGGTGCCCACCGAGATGCGTCATTTTCCGCTCACGGCTAACGCCGCCGACGACACCGGCTTTTCTGCGACACGAGCTCCTTAACGCTGTCGCGGTAAAAGGACAACACGAGACTCTGACGGTGGAATCAGCCAATTAGCAGCAACTCTGCGGTAGCTCCGCGCCGGTAGCATTTTTTTGCACGACAAGGGACCGTAGGCTAGTTTTGCTGTAATGACGCAGTAAATAATAAGAATGATGCTTTATTTTGCTTAAAAACTGTATTTAGAACTCAACTACACCAAGCAAAATAAGAAGTACCCTCAGTTTTGCATTCAAGTTGGCTGTTCAGTCACTTCCTGCTACCGTGCGGGTATGCGCTGACAGCGGAAAAGCGTTGGCTAGGTGGCGTGAGCTGCTGTCCAATTTGAAGGATTCAGCCTTATCAATTCATGCACAGAATCATTCATCGTGAACATGACACCCAGAAAAATAAAAACAGCTAGACCATATCCGGAGTACCCGGGTTCGAACCCGGCCGCGGCGGCCGCGTTTCGATGGAGGCGAAACGCTTAGGCACGCCCGTATACTGTGCGATGTCAGTGCATGTCAAAGATCCCCAGGTAATCGAAATTATTCCGGAGCCCTCCACTACGGCGCCGCTTTCTTCCTTTCTTCTCTTAGTACCTCCTTTATCCCATCCCTTCCGGCGCGGTTCAGGCTTCCGCCGATAAGTGAGACACATACTGCGCCATTTCCTTTCCCCCAAAACCAATTTCCAGTTTTCGGCCCTTCGCCGCCCAGGAGTGCTCTGCTGTGCGACTCCCGCGCCGCCCTCAGCCGCCTGCAATCTAACGGCCGCGGTACCCCACTAGTGCGGGAAATTCGCTCGCGCATCAAGCGCCTCGCGCAGAGAGGTTGTGCCGTGCGTGCACAGTGGGTATCCGGTCACTGCGGAATCACCGGCAACGAAGAAGCTGACGACCTCGCGACCGCTGCACACCAACTACCTGCCAGCGATCTGCCCCTTGCGCTGGAGGACGTGCGTGCGGCCATCCGCGACCATCTCCGAAAGCAGCACCCCGACCCACGCATCGCGGGAGGTGAGCACATCGACAGTGTCACCGGCTGTCGCGCACTTACACGGTCACAACGTGCAATGATCCTCCGCGCGCTTTGGCTGCGTGTGGCCCGGGGAACGACGGGTGCGTCACGGAATCGCGACGAGTGAAGTGTGTGACGGATGCGGTGCAGTGGAAACACTAGAACACCTGCTCCTTCGCTGTTCCGCGTTCGCCGATGCTCGTCGCGATATGCTCGCGCGCCTATAGGGCGCAGGGCATACCACCAGACTCCATCAAGACGCTATTGTGGCCGCAGGGCAGTGCGCGCACTCGAGAGCGAGCTTTGGCGAGCCTCTGTGCATTCCTCGAGCACACGGGCTTGACGTCCCGTCTGTTCTCCGTCAGGTAGTTACACGCAGTGACCGAACGCTCCGCGAGTTCTACCTTGAACGATTAATATCTGGACGCCCCACTCCAGTTGTAACCAAAACAGTGCTGTGTGCGTGTGTGATTTAATTCCTCTAAAATGAACTAATCACGCGCACAACCTGGACACATTTCTTATTGTGTAAATAGTTTGTACATATTACTTCTCCCCATATCCCCTCTTCCTGTCCCCTTACCTCTTAAATTTCATTTCTTCATTCTGCCTGCTGTCCTTTATTTCCGCTGCCCCAGCTCAGGTGCTTCAGTATCGATGGCAGATGCCGGAACTAGCAAAAATCTTTTCCTTCCTTTTTACTATTATTTTTAATAATACCACTACCACCACCAGTTTCCTGGGGCCATAATACGTACCGCAAGTTTGTGAGCGTGAAGTCAAAATTGCCAAACAGTGTTTGACAGCACTTTTGACGGATCATGGAATCAGCCAGACACGAGCAATGCTCCGCAATGAAGCATTTATTTGTACAAGGGGCCATGTGCTAACGTTTTGTTGTGAAGCTGTCGCAAATAAAATTAGCAATGCTTTGCTTTGTCAAAAAACCGTTTCGAACTCAAAATTCTTAATCAATACAAGAAACGTTTTCAGTTTTGAAATTCGCTCTTTCAAGAACATTTGTTGCGGCGAAGGTGCGCTGAGAGCGGCGTGAACAATTCAGCATAAAAAAACAGCAACGCAATGAATTAAAAAAATAACGTTCTATTTTGCTAATAAGGTGTGTTGCAATGAAAATGAGAGGCGCTCTCAGTTTTGCAATTAAATTTTCTGTAGAGTAGGTATTGTTGCCATGAGGGCGCGCTGGTAGTGGTAAAGCAGGAGTAAAATTTCACAAGACATGGCTAGGTGGCTTGAGCCACCACCCGATGTAAAGGGTTCAGCCGTATCCATCCATCCATCCATCCATCCATCCATCCATCCATCCATCCATCCATCCATCCATCCATCCATCCATCCATCCATCCATCCATCCATCCATCCATCCATCCATCCATCCATCCATCCATCCATCCATCCATCCATCCATCCATCCATCCATCCATCCATCCATCCATCCATCCATCCATCCATCCATCCATCCATCCATCCATCCATCCATCCATCCATCCATCCATCCATCCATCCATCCATCCATCCATCCATCCATCCATCCATCCATCCATCCATCCATCCATCCATCCATCCATCCATCCATCCATCCATCCATCCATCCATCCATCCATCCATCCATCCATCCATCCATCCATCCATCCATCCATCCATCCATCCATCCATCCATCCATCCATCCATCCATCCATCCATCCATCCATCCATCCATCCATCCATCCATCCATCCATCCATCCATCCATCCATCCATCCATCCATCCATCCATCCATCCATCCATCCATCCATCCATCCATCCATCCATCCATCCATCCATCCATCCATCCATCCATCCATCCATCCATCCATCCATCCATCCATCCATCCATCCATCCATCCATCCATCCATCCATCCATCCATCCATCCATCCATCCATCCATCCATCCATCCATCCATCCATCCATCCATCCATCCATCCATCCATCCATCCATCCATCCATCCATCCATCCATCCATCCATCCATCCATCCATCCATCCATCCATCCATCCATCCATCCATCCATCCATCCATCCATCCATCCATCCATCCATCCATCCATCCATCCATCCATCCATCCATCCATCCATCCGAGAGCATGGCGACTTGCAGGAAAAAAGCTGATTCGACGGCAAGTTCCTGCTTTTTTTCGTGTCGTCTAAAATAAAGGCATTGTGCCGATGACTTAAGCGCAGAAAAATGTGATTGAATACAGTGAAGGCCGTCGATGCACAGAAGTAAGATCGCAAGGAGCTCTTGGCACGAAAGTCGATGAAGACGACTTTTTGAGGTAAGTTTGCTGTCGGTGGTCGCTCACTATCGATGAGAAAACTGAACGAATACGGCTGTGGGAAAGAACGAGGGCGAGGAAAACGGTCAGGTGCACAGTTTAAACCATTTCGCTCGTCCTTGCTTTTTCGTAACTCTACTGCAAGTCGTTTTAATGCAGAGCACGTATATGCAAGTGAATGAACACTATTGTAGATTCCCCAATTTATATTCCTGGCCAAAGATTAAATTTCCTTGGCCGATAGCAAGAAATCGCCCAGGGTATCGGGGTGAAATACCGTTATCATTTCAAATGGCGACACCACCAAAGAGGCCACGTATGTCCGTCGCCCAAAAGCTGGTGCTCATCGAATTGCTCGAAGAGCATCCGCCCTTGGTACGGGCTGCGTCAGAGCTCTCGCCTGAGTACGCGGCGGCTCGCAGGCGGCAGCTTTGGGGCAAAACTGCCGCCGCCTTAAATACAGAAGGCCTGTCATTCAACTCGGCTGAACATTGGCGCCATTCGTGGCATGTATACAGGAGGCCACAAGACTTAACACGAATGATGGAAACCGTGTCTTCGACAGGCGCCAGTGCCGCCAAGCGATAGTCATCGGTGCGAGATAATGCTGTGTGCACATTCACGGTGGCTAGCGATAGTTGGTGCGCAGCTTCGTTTTGCTCTTTCGCCTGTGCCCGATCGCCGCGTAGACAGCACAATCATAGGCACCCACGCGTTAAGGGGGCATTTGTCTGTGTTTTGCTCGCCGATGCTTGCTCGCACACACAGGCAGCGCGTTGCAGTTTTATTATCGCGGGAACCCGAAATAACGCGCTAAGCTGCCGCAGCTCGCGCGCCTTGCGAGTTTGGTGCGAGAACCGGTGATCCAACAAAATTAATGTTTTGAGCAGTTTAATGCCCTTACAAGTTCACCCATATATCCCAGAATTTCACGCAGCGCACAACACTGCTCATATTTATATTTTTAGACTGCATCCTTTTTACCAAACTCTCAAGGCGCGCAAACTGAGGCAGCCTAGCTTGCAATTTCGGGTGCCTGCGTTAAGAAAACTGCAATGCAGAGCGTGCGAGGGCACAGCCGATCTGGCCCATGTGAAAAAGCAAAGTCAGCCGCACACCAGCTATCGTCAGCCGCCATAAACATAATGAGTATTATCTCACAGCCAGTGACTCTCTGTCTCTCTCTCTCTCTCTCTCTCTCTCTCTCTCTCTCTCTATATATATATATATATATATATATATATATATATATATATGTTGTGATTATTGTTAGGTACTGGTCAGGGGACGGGGAGGAAAATAGGGGTTAGCTCTTCCCAGTAATTGCCTCCGTCGAAGGTTCACCGCAACTGGGCTTTGCTGGTGGCGTTGGCAGCAGTCCAGCAGTAGTGGCTTGCTCGCGGTGAGAGGAGTTGGCGCTGCTGCAAGCTGGCCAAGGGTAAGCCTGTCAAAATTGTTCTGTGGAGGTCCGCGTGAACGGTCCTGTCGCAGTGGCGCCTGTGGCGCAGACTGCCGGCTCTGGGTGGCCAAGCCATTCAGCCGATCGGGCCAGTGAGCGTCGCGGGATCTTATTTTGAGCAGCTAGCTGTCCCCTCCCCCGCCAACAGCAGGTATCACTGTCGTTAGTCAACTGCTGTGAAGTTTCAGACAGTTGCAAAGTTTGCAGCTTGGTGGGGATGAAGGATTCTTGACCGAACCTCAGGGCCATGTGCTGTAAGCAATGCAACCCTATGATGTACTTCGAGACATTCATGTTTGAACGTGAGTCACTGTGCCTTCTTGCGGGAGCACCACAGCACACCTCACCCCCCCAGCACACCTTTCTTTCCGTCAGAGTTTCAGTGGGCAGCGAGCCGGGGACGAACAGCCTGCAGAGGGAGGCCAGACTGTAGCTGGTAGGTGAACTGCATTTCAAACCATTTTGTGTGTATGCTTTATAGCTTGTGTACACTGCTGATGACGTCATCTGCATTTTTGGTAATTTTGGAAGATGTTGTAGTGCGTAAACTGGAGATTGCAAATACAGCCTCAGCTTCTTTGCCTTCCTTTTCTGGTAGTGCATTTTTGCCTTCAGCCACAGTACCGACTAAACACATTTTAGTCATACACATTTCACACTTTACTAAAACTGTTTACTATGCAGTTGTGTTTGTGTAATGATTTCATGTAGACGACGCCAGTGAAACGTCCTGGCTGGAGGAGACGGGGGAGACATCTGCTGAACTGCTGGTGGAGGAGCATAACAGCATCGGCAGCGTGCTGACACAGCCAGTCAGTTGGCCTGCCAGTATGCAGGCTGCACATTACCCTCTTTTCAAGGTGCTTCTGATAAATACCATTTGCAGTAGCGCCATACAGTCACAGTTCTTTAACAATGTCCACAAAAGTTTCTTTTAGATCCGGCATATTGACACGTTGTGCAAGCTTTTTCCCTCTTACAGCAGGAGCCGTGACAAGGCTCACGTGCACATTGAGTTCACTGAAACAATGCTGCATTTATTTGTCATATCACTGAGTGCAACTGCTTTTATGTACTGCTGCTCCCCTCAGACGTTGCAGCAAACACCTTGCATATTGCACATCGTGCTGTGTTGTATGACAAGTGTACATTTAGTCCGTTTCCCCTCCGACAGGAACCCGCCAGCAGCAGCTCACTGCACCACCCGCATCGGCAGTTCCAGGCCGTCCATTGCGGTGGAGGAAGTAGCAGGACGAGGAGGTGGACGAGCTGCTTAGGGAGACAAGGCGCACAGCAGACCTCGCTAAGGCACGCAACAGGCAGGATGCCGAATTTTTAGGCACGCCTCCTGGAGGTATGGGCTGACAGGATGCACCACATTTTGTGCAACAGAAGCTGCGCAATGCAACGTAATGTTGCTACGTCCACCGTTCCAAACCTGTGCTTAACCTCACTGTGACCGCCTTTTGTGGGATATGGCGCAGTATATTTCAGCAGGTGATCTATATATACCATGGAAGTGAAATGAGCCTTGAATGTATTAGGAGCTAAAATTTGCTATTGAACTTTCCTGTATGTGGAGCACCTCAACGAGGCTGCTGCAGACAGAAGGCGGCTAAGGGCCCTCTCACACTAGCCCGACACGCCGCCGACGCCGACCTGACAAAGACACCAAAGATCGGCCAACCCGGTCGGCAGACCTTGTCTGTGGCAGACCAAGCTGTCACACTAGGCCGACAACGACGCCAACGCGTCCGACTACCAGATGTCTTCGTAGTGTGACATGCTTTAACGCCCGCGACGCCGACAAAACCTGTCTGCCAACCGCGTCGTCGCGAGATCGGTTGCCGAGCAAAAACATTCACCAGACACGAACACGATTCCGCTATAGAACTGTTTCTTTACGTTCATAACAAGCTCTGGGATAGATGAATGTCCGAAAAGGTATCATTACTGAGGTTCGGTGGCCAATGCCAAGGTGCTGGTTGAAGTGATAACTACGATACAAGCAAATTTTATCCTATAGCCGCCTGCTGCTGCTGCTTCATGAAAGTCGCCTGGCGTCTTCTAGATCCGCTGCTGAAGCCGTCCCGGAAATCGAGCATAACTTTATTTTATTATGGGACAGGTTGGCAGTAAAGGGGTGACTAGGGAAGTTCCTTTATTACTGCGCTGGCTAGTTCCAAAGCGCCCTGAGCTGCGGGATCGATGCAAAACCAGCTAGGATTAGTGGCGAGTACGGCAGCCGGGAAGCAGCGCAGTTCATCGCCCTGGCGCTCCCGCAGGCGGCGTCGTTGACGAAAGCGCGGCTGTTGCGCAGGCATGCTGTCGTTGCTCGAATATTGTAGGCGCCCTTTCTGATAGCATGGCTTTTTTGCCTTTTTTGGTGCGAACGTAAAGTAAACCGAGCCTGGTCGCCGGCAGGCCAGCCTGTACCCCGTCTGCTGCCGTAATAAAAATCAGCGTAAGATTGGTTTTGACGTAAGCAATAAACGATGACACAGAGAAATGTGACAAATGTATCATTTCTGAAGATCGTTGATCAACGCCGAGTTGCTGGTAAAAGCAACAACTTTGATACGAGCAAAATTTCTCGCCAGAATCGCCTCGCAAGCTGCCGCTGGCCCGCCTTTGCGGTCCGGCTTGCCTGTCGACCGCAGCGGTCCGCTAACTGCGCAGCCGAAGGTGTCGCGGAAATTGACCTTAATTTTAGTTTATGGTGCGATTATACTGTTAACAGCAAAGCGATATTCAGAGCTACTCGCGAAGCGGCGTCCGCTGCGCCAGGCAGCAGCGCAGTTCGTCGCCTGGCGGGGCAGCGGGCGGTGCCGTTGCCGAAAGCTCGCTACTAGCGCAAGCATGCTTTGTCGCTACTCATTGATAGCAGGCGGTCTGTCTGATGATATGGCTATTTTGTCTTTTCTGGTGCGAACTTCAACACCAAGCCAAGCAGTAATCAGACTGCTGCGGGTGGCAAAGCATACGCTTTCAGCTCGAGTACTTGAGTCGAGCGGCGCAGCGATGCTTGCTGCTCCGTGTGTCCCAGCTTGCAGTGCGGCTGCAGTTCGCAAGCAGCGACCGGTGCAGCGCGCCGGCCGAGTTTTCGCACATGGGTCGCCTGCCTTATTTCTGTCGCGAGTGTCACACTGCAGAGTGGTTATCAGCACCTCTGGAGCCAACGAATCCGCTGTTCTCCTTGGCGTCGTGGGCACAGCAGTAGCTTCGCATTCCAGAGGTTCCTAGTTCTAATCCGCGTTGTCGAGAAGTTTCTTTTTTCTTTTTATTATTTTAGCCTTAAATAATCTCTTCCGTCCTGTTTATCCTCGAGCGACTGGATTTATTTTTCGAGCCATGCCTTTCTGACCCAGCAATAAGTGCCGCTCAATACTGCGCTCCACTAAGCCTAGGTTCATAATCACGATTGTTAATGAGTTTGTTTTACTATGGTGGGATTTATTTAAAAGAGTTAAAAATGAAGTGTCCCGGCACATGAATTTTGCATAGCAGGAAATGACAAAAGAAAAGTGAGAACGAGAAAGGACCAAGTCGGGGGGAGGTCTCGCATGCTGTCTCGCTTGTGTGACATGGGAGTTGCCGGACCATCGGCCAACTGCCGTCTTGTTGGAGACCTGGCGCCGACAGTCGGCCGACTGTTTTAGTCGGCGCAGTGTGACATAGAGCTCGACATCACGACGACATGGTTTTCGCAGACCAAATTGGCCAACTGTTGCCGGCCCATAACAGCCACTATGTCAGACCCCAGTAACAACAGTGCGGGACGCGAGAAGGGAAATGGCGCGTCTGCACGAGCAGCTTGTACTGGCCATCTCCTTCATGGTGGTGCTGCTGCAAAACCAGCTACAGCCGCCATCAACATAAGTTTTTTTTTTATTGTTTTGAATCTTGTTTTCTGGCACACTTTTTTTTTGCAGCCTTCTGCAAGACGTAGGAGGTGTGGTTTTTTTCTTACGGTGCCTTTTTACCTACTGCAAGACGCAGAAGGTCTGTAATAATTTCTAGTCGAACTGTGTGTATTTTTGAAATGGTGCCTTTTTACCTTCTGCAAGATAGAGAAGGTGTGTGATACTCTCTAGTCAGTGTGTGACGCAGAAGGCATATGATGTTCTCTAGTCAGGTTGTTTTTGCATATTTGTAATGGTGCCTTTTTAAATTTTGCAAGATGGAGATGTCTGACATCTAGTAAGTCTGTATCTGCTTTTTTCTGATGTTATTGTTTTACTTCTGCAAGATGCTGTAGTTTTAATGGCCTAACTATGGAGCTGCTGCCGTGGGACTTTTCATGCAGTATTGCCTGCATTGTAACAAGCTGCATGGTTTGTTCGGCTCGGCATGACTGTGCTCCATGTTTTGCTGTTCAATGAAAACCTCCACAAGCATACCACCTAACTGATGTAACTGTGATGTTTACACGTCTCTATATATGTATGAGGACTTTTTGCTAATGCTGCATTCATTGCGAGCACTGCGACTTGCATTGAGTGCCATGCACTTAGGGATGCACCATTTTCATTGAAACTGCTGCACTCTTCGTCATATGCAGTGATAATGGCCATTTGTAATGTAATAGTAATACCTTTATTTTCCATCATAGTGATGGGGGAGGTAGGAAGAAAAAACTGGGCACTTGGCTTGGCGAGGCTCCCCCCCCTCCAGCAATAATAAAAATGTGAGAAAGAGGCATCAGCAAAAGTGTAGCATGTGCAGAAAATAAAGGTGCACTCGACGACACATTATAAACATGGATTGTGCTCGAGATTCACAAACAAAATTGAGGACATTAGCACGAAACATTCGCAGAAATTTGGTTCTTCAAAAAAAGTGAGGTCAATATTCATGCAAAAAAAAATAGATAAGCGAACAAAAAAGGACCCATTTTGTTCCCACTATCCCTAAAACAGTTAGACAAGTGAAAGTTCAGAGCTTTAAACACATGTCGAACTTTTGCACTCTGAAAATAAGGAAATGCAAGAATACAAATGCCACTTTTTTGATTACAAAACACAGGTCTTACATGTAGAGAAATTAATGATGAATCACAATCACAGAAAATAAAACGAACAAAAACATTTCCTACTGGAACATATCTGGAAAATATCAGGAAACAGGTTCAGCCCTCTATAAAGCTAATCTGATATCAGGTTTCATTGCTTGCTGGAGTTGAAGGCCATGTTTAATTAGTAAATTCATCAAGTTAGGAAGGTGATCTCATAATTTGTGCAAAATAACTCTTTATTCCAGATATGTGTGTTATGGGCAGGATAATGCATAACTTTTCTCTGTAAGGAAGCTAGTTGTTCAGAAACTGCATTCTTTTAATTTTGTTTTTATAGGCTGAAGCTAAGTGGTAAGCGTACATATCATATATGGCCATTATGTTATGTTTCTGAAAGAGCGGAAAAGACGGATGGTCATCAGGAGCGCTGGAAATATTTCTTAGCATTTTTTTCTGCAGTCCATATATTTTATGCATGTTACTTAGGGTTATCGTTCCCCTGGCAAAGTGACAATATTTTATGTGCGAGTAGAACAATGCGTGGTGTAACAGAGTTTTAACCTTGGTAGGGAAGATAAGTTTGTTTATATTAGTCAAGCTAACGAGTCATGACAACTTCTGTAAAATATGATCCACTTGGGCATCCCATGACATCTGTTCCGTGCAGACGACACCAAGTATTTTAAATGAGCTTACAATTTCTAGGAATTATTATGGCAGATATCTTTATCGATGAATACATTTGTATTTTTTGAACGAAAGGTAACGGCTTTTGTTTTATTAGCGTTTACGTTGAACTTGTTTCATTTAGACCATTCTTCAATACTTATGAGTGCTCTGTTTGCCTGGTTAATTACTTGATTGGGCAAAGTGGCAGAAAATAGTAATGTCGTGTCTTCTGCATAAATAAAAGAATTTTGGCTACATTATCTATATCAACGCTTTGGTACATGTTAAAGGTTTTGTAGTCATGTAAAATCTATTATG
The DNA here is from genome assembly GCF_052857255.1 of Amblyomma americanum. Classification (NCBI taxonomy): domain Eukaryota; kingdom Metazoa; phylum Arthropoda; class Arachnida; order Ixodida; family Ixodidae; genus Amblyomma; species Amblyomma americanum. Next base: position 334,597,432 of record NC_135497.1, read on the forward strand.
TAGTGCTTACTGAGCATTGCGCTACTTGTGTACTACTTTTGTGCACACTCTGCAAAATTGGGCTTATTGCCTGCACAAGCTGTGCACAAGCTGTAATAATTACCAGTTGAGCTTGTAGTCTTGCAATCTGCTTTTATCATGTCAGCATTACAATTTGTGTTGCCCTTGACAAGACATGTGGAATTATTGTCAATGTTATGGCATGCAATATGTTTTGCTAATGCGTGTGCTCATGTGACCACCTGTGTGAAATGGTGCAGTATGCACTAAATAAAGGTTCGGTGGAACTTTATGATTTCATCAAACATTGCCATCCTTGCTTCAACATTACACTATTTATTCACGTGCTTTGTCATGCAAACAGCGAGCACAGGTGGCTCTCCACACAGCACAGGCAGGCTGCAAGATGACGGCAGTGGAGGGGCAGCTGGGTCCACACGGGAAACGGCATAGGAGGGTCCATGAAGATGCTTTTGGCTTGCTGGAGGAATTGTTTCGGCTCGAATTTCAAGTGGCGAACGAGACTGAAGTGGCTGCGCGGGGAATTCTATGATGATGTTGCAGCTGGTGTGCACGCTTGCTTCTTTGCCACTGCTGGCTTCCAGACACACAGCGCGAACAAAAAACAAAAAAAGCTGCCTCTTCCCTAGCTGTAGCCAAAACAACCACGACATACACACAAGCATTGGCTGGACACTGCCTTGCCTGCAAAGGCTTGGCCAGCGAGTTCATTGCCTAGGTTATCGCCCGTGCAACTGTACCAGTCGCTGCTGGAGACAGTTTCTTTGCAGCTGGCTCACAAGTGCACGCGCAGCTTTCCCCCGGGAATATAGGTGAGGCGGGCCATTGTCTTCAGGGGCAGGGGGCATCCTCGTTGTCCGCTGAAGTAGGGGCCTCCAAGGAGAGGTTGTGCCGCGCTGCACATGCTGCCATGATAACAGCCGCTCACTCCGGCTTGTGATGTAGCGTCTGAAACCTTTGCACAACTC